>NW_006922371.1:347227-348636 GCF_000298275.1 Orycteropus afer afer | reverse complement strand
GAGAAGGCAATGGGATGGTATATATAAAACCCTGAAAGAGAAAAATTTTCAACCAAGAATTATATACCCAGCAAAATTGTCCCTCAAATATGGTGGTGAAATTAGAGATGTCCATATAAGCAGGAACTAAGGGAATTTGTTTAATCCACACTAACCTTACAAGACATACTAAAGAGAATCCTTTGAACAGAGAACCAAAAATAGCAAACAGCAACCAACCATTAATACACAAGATGATATAACCCAGAAACTACAGCTATGGACATGTGCAAAGTAGAATAAGCTTACAAGATTGTAAACAGGAAACCAGAGACTTTAATTGGCAAGTGAGGATAACTTCAAACCAAAAAGAGGGAAAATACTATGTAGTTACAGAACTTCTAAATGGTGAGGAAGTCAAGAGAGTTGCAAGATAGAATGGACTGTTCTAAACTCAGGGAGCAAATTATAAATCACAGGGTAACCTCAAAGAAAAAGGATAAAGCTTCATATCACAATAAAAAAGAGGACAAGCACAAATATTCAGCAAATACTAAACAACAGCAACAAAGGAAATGATAACATGATTCATAAACATAATGAGCTCAGCACAGAAAATAATATAGAACAAAGAAATCAGGGACACCATGAAAAAACTCATAACAAAATGACAGCAACCAATTCATACTTGTGGATAATGACAGTGAATGTTAATAGATTAAATGCACCACTCAAGAGATGCAGAGTTGGAGACTGGGTAAGAAAACATAACCCATCAATATGCTGTCTACAAGAGACGCAACTTAGAGACAAAGACAAAAATAGACTAAAAATCAAAGGTTGGAAAAAGATATATCAAGCAAATGGTAACCATAAAAGAGTAGGAGTGACAATATTAATTTCTGAATTGACTTTAAGACAAAACCACCATACGGGACAAGGAAGGACACTATATAATGATTAAATGATCAATTGAACCAGAAGTTAAGCAATATTTGTGAACCCAATGAAAGACCCCAAAATACATAAATCAACTAAAAGAGTTGAAAAAGCAAATAGATGACTCCACTGCCATAGTTGTTGTTGTTGTTAGGTGCCATCCAGTTGCTTCTGACTCTTAGCGACCCCATGCACAACAGAACGAAACACCGCCTGATCCCACGCCAGCTCCATGTTCCGTGCTATACTTGAGCCCATTGTCTCAGCCACCATGTCAATCCATCTCGCCAAAGGCCTTGCCCTCTTTCATCAACCCTCCACCTTACCAAGCATGACATCCTTCTCCAGGGAATGATCCGCTCTGACAACATGACCAAAGAATGTGAGACAAAGTCTGGCCACCCTCGCTTACAAGGAGCATCTCAGCTGCACTTCTTCCAGGACAGATCTGTTAGTTCTTTTGGTAGTCCATGGTACCTTCAGCATTCTTC
>NW_006922371.1:343765-344747 GCF_000298275.1 Orycteropus afer afer | reverse complement strand
TATTGGACAATGTTTCTGGACTATTCATAAAGTTGCACAGTAATGTATCAGACAGGGCTTCTCTGCTATTCATAAGGTTTTTCCTGGCCAATTCTTTGAGAAGTGGATGGCCTCCTCCTTCTTCCTAGTCTGTCTCAGTTTGCAAGCTGGGCTGATACCTGTGCACCATGTGCACCCCACTGGGTTTGAAACACCAGTGGCACAGCTTCAAGACTCACAGCAACACGTCACCACAGTAGGACAAACCGACAGACAAGGTTTGTCTTCCTTAGCTGTTCAAAACCCTTCCAACCACCCTCACCTGGATCCCTGAGGGGAACTCCTTGATCTGTTCCTATCCCCTTTGCCTTTTCTTTCCTGTCCCTGCCTTCCCACCTCGCTCCTTGTGGGACGTGGCCTGGGTTCCCTCTCTTCACCTGGGTTGCTGCGACTGACTCCTCGATCTGTTTTGGTCCTCTTTGACTTTTTTTGTCCTCTCCCTGCTTCCTGCCTTGCTGACTGTTCAAAGATCCCTTTTTTTGTCCTCTCCCTGTTTCCTGCCTCACTGCCTATTCTTAGGTTCCTGAAATCCAAATGAGAATGTTATCACTTTAAAATCCAAAATGGTTGCCACTTGTAAACATTCAAAATGGCTGCACCCTCTGTCACTTTAAATATCCAAAATGGCTGTCGCTTGTAAACAATCAAAATGGCTGTGTCCTCTAGACAACAAGAAGGTCAGTAAAAAAACAAAAAAAAAAAACAAGAAAACCTAGAATATCTGGGAATAGAGCAATAAGAGAAAAAAGATAGAGAAGGAGGATAATGAAGAAAAAATGGGAAAAATGTGAAAAGAAAAACGAAGGATGGGGTTAACTATGAGAAAAAAAAGAAGAAAGAAAAAAAAAATGGCAACCAGGAACAGGGAAAAGAAAAAGCTGAAAACTAGGACCTGGGAGGGGAAGAATAAAGAATAATAGTAAAAAGGACAAAAGTATTAATA
>NW_006922371.1:340826-343380 GCF_000298275.1 Orycteropus afer afer | reverse complement strand
ACTGATTTTTCAGTCTTCCCAGGTGCCTCTGGGTAGCCTCGAACCACCAACCTTTCAGCTGGCAGCCAAGGGTGTCAATTGTGTGTACCACCCTGGGACTCCAAGAAGGTAGGCAAGGTTAGAAGATGGCCTGATTTGATTTCTCTGATGGAGGAGGTGTTATCATTCCCTAAAGCCTCAGGCCCTGAGGAGGAAGGGGGGGGAAGTCTTACCTACAGTTAAGGTTTGAGGCCAGTCTCTCAGGGGATGGTCAAGGTTGTTGGCTGCTGCTGCCATTCTTCTGGGTGCCATGGAGTTTCTTCACACACTTATAAAAGCAGGCAAGTCCCACATTCTTAGATCAAACAGTCAAGCTGGAGGATCAGCTGCTATCTGCACTTTGGATGGGAAGAAGAGGGATGTAGTCAGAAGCATAGATAGAGATGACTTCAGAATTATTGGAAAATTCTATTTTCACTAGTTGGAAAATGCAGACTGAAATGCTTGTTTTATTTTGCTCTATTTCCATTCTTTAGAATACATGCACATGTTATATACACTCTAATAAATACATTGCAATGTATTTTTTACAAATAAAAATTCCAATCAAGCAAACAAAGGGGTGGCAGAATGTTTAAAATGAGTTCTGAAATGAACAATAAATTTTCAAATAGTAGGAGACTTTAATACACCACTTTCAATGAAAGATAGAAAACTGGAAAGAAACTCAACAAAGATGCAGAAGAGCTAAACAATACTATCCACCAACTTGACCTTGCAGACATCTACAGATCACTTCATCCAACAAAAGAATATGCATTCTTTTCCAGTGCACACAGAACATTATTCATGATAGACCATATATTAGGCCATAAAGCAAGCCTTAATAAATTTAAAAACATTGAGATATTACAAAGCTTCTTCTCAGATAATAATGTTATCAAAATAGAAATCAACAATAAGAAGATACCTAGAAAAAGAGCAAACATATGGAAACTGAACAACACCCTCCTTTAGAAAGACTGGGTAAGAGAAGAAATAAAAAATGAAATTCAAAAATTCCTTGAATCAAATGAGAATGAAAACACAACATACCACAATCTTTGAGACACAGCAAAAGAAGTGGTCAGAGGCCAATTTATAGCAATAAATGCACACATCAAAAAAGAAGAAAGAGCCAAAATCAACACTTTAAACCAACATCTCCAACAATTAAAAAAAGAACAGCAAGAAAAGCCCACAGTCACCAGCAGAAAGGAAATAATAAAGATTCAAGCAGAAATCAATGAAACAGAAAATAGACAATAGAAAAAATCAATAAGAACAGAAGTTGGTTTTTTGAAAAGATTAATATAATTGACAAACCACTGGCAAATTTAACAAAGGAAAGGAGGGACAGAAATAACAAGAATAAGAAATGATAAGGGTTATGTCAAAACAAAACCAACTGAAATAAACAGGATAATATCAGGATTCTAGGAAGAACTGTACTCCAACAAATTCGAAAATCTGGAAGAAATGGACAGATTTCTAGAAACACATCACTTAACTTAAACTAACACAGACTGATGTGGAAAAATTGAACATATCTATAACAAAAGAAGAAATTGAACAGGACATAAAAAAATTACCAACAACAACAAAAAAAAAAAATACCTGGCCAAGACGGTTTCAGCAGAGAGTTTTACCAAACATTCACAGAGGAATTGACACCAATCCTACTCAAACTATTCCAAAACAGAAAAAGATGGAATCCTCCCTAACTCATTTTATGAAGCATGCATATCCTTGATATCAAAACCAGGAAAAGACATCACTCAAAAGGAAAACTACAGACCTCATGAATATAGATGTAAAACTCTTCAACAAAATCCTAGTCAATAGACTCCGACAACATATCAATAAAATAATTCAGTTTGACCAAGTGAGGTTCATATCAGGTATACAAGGATGGTTCAACACTAGAAAAACAATCAACATCATCCACCACACAAATAAAACAAAGAAAAAGAACCACATGATCATATCAATTGATGAAGAAAAGGCATTTGATAAAATCCAACATCCATTCCTGATCAAAACTCTCAGCAAAATAGGAACAGAAGGGACATTCTTCAACATAATAAAGGGCATCTATGCAAAACCAACAGCCAACATTATTCTCAATGGAGAGAGACTGAAACCATTCCCCTTGGGAACAGGAAACAGACAAGGATGCCCTCTATCACCACTTCTATTCAACATTGAATGGAAGTCCTAGCCAGGGCCATAAGGCAAGAAAGGGAAATCAAAGGCATCCAAATTGATAAGGAAGAAGTCAAACTATCCCTATTTGCTGATGATATGATCCTATACCTAGAAAACCGAGAGACTCAGTCAAAAATCTACTTGAATGAATTGAGAGATTTAACTTCATGGCAGGATATAAGATCAACATCCAAAAATCAGCTGGATTCCTCTACACCAGCAAAGAGATGGCTGAAAATGAAAGAAATCAATACCATTTACAATAGCTACCAAAAAAATAAAATACTTGGGAATAAATCTTACCAGGGACACAAAAGACCTGTACAAA
>NW_006922371.1:310971-340726 GCF_000298275.1 Orycteropus afer afer | reverse complement strand
AAGATCAACATCCAAAAATCAGTTGGATTCCTCTACACCAGCGAAGAGATTGGTGAAAAAGAAATAAGGAAATCAACACCGTTCTCAATAGCTACCAAAAAAATAAAATACTTGGGAATAAATCTTACCAGGGACACAAAAGACCTGTACAAAGAAAAATATAAAAACTACTTTAAGAAACATAAGAGATCTACATAAATGGAAGAACATACCATGCTCATGGATAGGAAGACTGAACATTGTGAAAATGCCAATTCTACCCAAATCAATCTACACATTCAATGGGATCCCAATCCACATCCCATTAACATTCTTTAAGGATATGAAAGAACCAATCAGTACCTTTATATACAAAGGAAAGAGACCTTGGGTAAACAAAGCATTATTGAAGAAAAAGAACAAAGTAGGAGATCTCACCCTCCTGGATCTTAAAACCTACCATACAGTCACAGTAGTCAAAACTGCCTCGTATTGGTACAAAGATAGACACATAGACCAATGGAATAGAATTGAGAACCCAGAAATAGATCCATCAACCTATGGTCAGCTAATCTTTGACAAAGGGCCAAAATCCATTAAATGGGGAAGAGAATGTTTATTTAATAGGTGCCAACAAAACTGATACCCATTTGTAGAAAAATGAAACAAGATCTGTACCTCACACCATACACAAAAACTAACTCCAGAAGGATCAAAGACTTAAGTGTGAAACCTAAAACTATGAAGATCCTCAAGGAAAAACTAGGGGAAAATTTAGGGGCCCTAATATATGGCATAAATAGACTATCAAGACACTTGACTGCTAACCAGAAGGTTGGCAGTTCAAACCCACCAGCCACTCCTCGGAAGGAAGGTTGGGCAATCTACTTCCATATTGATACTGCCTCAGCAACCCAAGGAGGGGTCACTGTGAGTCGGGTCCGACTTGATGGCACATAACAACAACAACAAGCATAACCCAAAATGCACAAACAGCACAAGAGAAACTAGATGAATGGGACCTTCTAAAAATCAAATTTTTATGTGCTTCCAAAGACTTCTCCAAAAGAGTCAAAAGAGAACTTACAGACTGGGAAAAAATATTTGGCATTGGCATTTCTGACAAGGGACTTATCTCTAGAATTTATAGAAAACTCCAACACCTCAATGACAAAAAGACAAATAATCCAATTTAAAAATGGACAGAGGACATGAATAGACAATTCACCAAGTAGGGTATTCTGGTGGCCAACAAACATATGAAGAAATACGCACATTCATTAGCTGTTAGAAAGATGCAAATCCAAACAACAATGAGATACCATCTTGCCCCAGCACTAGTAGCAAAGTTCAACAAGGCAGAAAATAACAAATGATGGTGAGGATGTGGAGAGATTGGGACTCTCATACACTGCTGGTGGGACTGTAAAATGGTACAACCACTGTGGAAAGCAGTATGGTGATTCGTTAAAAAGTTGGAATTAGAAATACCATTTGACCCAGCCATTCCATTACTAGGTATATATTTTAAAGAAGTGAGAGCCATGACAAGAACAGACATACGCACACCCATGTTCATTACAGCACTATTTACAATAGCAAAAAGATGGAAACAACCTAGGTATCCATCAAATGAGGAATGGATAATCAAACTATGGTACATACACACAATGGAATACTATGCAATGCTAAAGAATAATGCATAATCTGCAAAACACTGCATAATGTGGATGAACTTGGAGGACATTATACTGAGTGAAGAAGTCAATCACAGAAGGACAAATATTGCATTAGTCTGTTATTGCAAAAGTCAAGGAAAGGTTTACATATGGAAGGAAATTTTTTTGGTTACCAGGGGTGGGGGGGAGGGGAGAGAACACTGTTAGATAGGTAGAGACAAGTAATCTAGGATGAAGAGAAGGGCAATGTACCAAATGTGAGTGATTAACATGGTGGCATTGGAGAAAAGGAAGACAGAGAGGTACATGGGAAGTTCAGCCAACAAAGATGAACCCTTCTGCACACACAGTACTGCATTGTCAGTGAAGACAAACATGGTTATATGGGTGGATAGATGGGTGGACAGGCTGAAATATTAGGTATGCCTATGCAGCAGGAAGTGTATCCAAGACCATGTATAGAGTTGGCAGACAATGATTCTACAAGTGTATGTGTGTGTTCTGTAAGAATTCCCAGGTTTATAGTAGAGCTGGCAAGGGACAAACCTGTAGTCACTTCTTGGTCAGCTACCCAGAAGGAGCAAGTAGTTGAACTGGTGGGCTCAGAACCATAGTCACAGGGGATATCAAGCTTAATTGACATAACATACTACACAAAACATTGTTCCACCTCCTACTTTGGCGAGTTGCAACTGGAATCTTAAAAGTTTGCAAGCAGCCTTCTAGATGCAATGATGGCTCTCTTCTAGTCAAGGGCAAAGAAGAATGAAGAAAACCAAAGATTCATGCAAGCAATTAGTCCTAGCAACTGGTACACTGTGCGATCCTCAGCTTATATGACTGTGAGAGCAGAATTAAATGGTGCCCAGCTACCACTGTCAACCACTCACAGGGGGATCTATGTAGGAGATCCTGGATAGAGAGGCAGAACAATGTGGAACGAAACTCAAAATCATTTGGGGGGAAAAAAAAGTGGGGGTGGTGAGGACCAGGTTTGCTGGTCTGATAGAGCCTGATGGAACCACTGAGACTATGGCCTCTAGCTGACCTTCAAGTCTGGAATTGAAGCTACCCTTCAGGTCTGGAATTGAACCCACACCTGTGGCTTCCAGCCAAACAAAAGATACACATATGAGTTGAACATTTACCTGAGGTAGATACACTTCTTGGAAAGAACAATCATGGGAGAATGAAGGGCTGTTTTTATGCACAGGGAGTGAGCTCAAGAGGCAGAAGTGAATGGAGGGAAGAACACGGAGAAGAGGTAACTATCAGGAGGAAGTGGGAGGGAAGCTGTTGCATTGGGGTAAATTGTAGTCAATGTCATGAGATAAAGTGTATGTATGGAAAGTGAATTTTCTCTGTAAATTTTCACTTGAATCACAATAAAAAATTAAAAAAAGAAAAAAAAGAAAAGAATTGGACATGTACCAGTGCTTAAAAAAATAAAATTCTGGAGTTACACTGTGTTATACTATGAAAGCAGACCATGTTACATTGAGTGAAGCTATAATGCTGGAAATAATCATTACCATAAATTCTTGTCATAAAACAATAAACTGGTTGTAGAATTGTCTCAGTGTTGGATATCAGAGAAAAGCATTTCATTACGTTCAATTCAGGAAACAATTTGTTGCATAGTTATCACTTGCAAGATTTTGGTTATGTTCTACAGAGGATATAAAAATCTAAAACTTTTGACCTTCAGGAGCCTACAGTTTAGTGGGAGGGGTGGGCACAACTATTAGGAGAATAACTCAGTCTATGATACAAGCACTAAATACCAGTCCCAGAAAAAAAAAAAAAAAAACTGGCCCTTTGTAAGGTATGGAGGTACTGATATGGAGATCAACTTGCCAAGTGTTAGAAGAAAATTGGCCTAAATATGAGGAAAATACAAACTAGGAGAAAAGACCTAGTGATCTACTTCTGAAAATCAGCTAGTGAATAAGTTAAGGATCAAAACAATACGATCTCATTGTACGTGGAGTTCCCATGAAGTGATAGTTGATTCAATCACAGCTGACAATAGCATGAAAGGAATAGAGGAAAGTCCTTGTATTGGACAGATAAACAGTGGAGTGTTTAGAGATGACAGACATTCAGCCGCAGATTGTTTACAGATGGTTTAGAAAAAAATTGACAATTCATACATACAGTGGAAAGAAATGATGATAGAATACATGCAGAATATGGGTAAATGGGACGAGGAATTCTCCATACTATCACAACTTTTCTTTAAGTTTGATATTATTTCAAAATAAATTTTAAAAAAAGAAATATGACTTTATATTTCTGTTTCTCGATTTTATTTCTATGTTGAGCCGACTTTCATTGAGATGACAGAAAATTAATCACAGTGAAATTTTTTATTTCTCTTCTCTAGGTTAATTTGTTGTGTGTAAACTGAGGAGGGAGTGTGAGGAGGATAACATGATACCACATACAGAGACATGGAGTGGCTTGGCACTCCTAGTCCTTGAGTAACCTCTCAAGGCTTGTACTGGCAGAGGAGGCCCTTACCAGCTGCCCTGGTGCTTTCTTCTGCTTCCACAGTTACTGCCTCTGAGATGTCTCTTCTTGTTCTCTGTAAACAGACTGTTCAGCTTCTGTGGTTGCCTTAGCTACCCTTTAAATCAAAACAAAAACTTCAGAAAATTGTGATGCAAACTTTAGTGTCTTCTAAAAAAATTTTTAACTCTCAGTAAATTATCTTCAAAAGAGAATATGAAAACATATAGATGGCCACTTGGCAAGTTAATATACAAATAGTTGCACTTCAAAGATATATAAACAAATATATACCCACAAACAATTTGGATTCTAAAATATATCCAAAATTACACCAAGAAGTTTATTATTCATTGATAGAATCTCTTCAAATACATATGTAATCTCTTTACTAAATGACTAGAGTTTAACTGCTCTAGCCCTATCTCTAAACCTGAAGACTTTTCTAAGACTGAAAAGAAGGAAGAAATTAAATGGATAAAGTGAAATAAGAGAGAGAGGAAGTTTACAGAAAGAATGTCAAGAAGGTTGAAAAGTGAAAGAAAATGTTAAGTACAGGCAAAGAAAGAAGAAGATTTTCACTTAAATCTGTACAAATAATGATTCCAGCTGAATTAAAAAAAAAAACAATGGGCCAGGCTAACATTACTAATTAAAGTCTATTTGTCATAAGTGGACAATTAGGGTTTGTCCAGACTCTGTTGCTTAAAACATCATAAGCAATGATAGAAATGTTGTTGTTGTCATGTGCCGTGGAGTCAGACGCAACTCATAGCGACACCTCCTTGGGTTTCCGAGGAGATATCACTATGAAAGTAGATTGCCCAACCTTCCTTTCGAGGAGTGCCTGGTGGGTTTGAACCACCAGCCTTCTGGTTAGCAGTCAAGTGCCTTAGGCACTACACTACCAGAACTCCTAATAATAAAAATAGACCTCATAAAAAAAAAATATATATATATATATATATATCATTCCATGACATGATTCCAAAAGATTGTATATATGGAAAAATAAGGTCCCTAGCCATAACATAGAAATCCAGAAAACTTCCAGAATGAGCACATTTATATTCTCTGTAGCGTAGGCAGAAATTTATATTCTCTGTAGCGTAGGCAGAAATACAAGTCTCTTCAACTTGCAAATCCATCTCTCCTTCTCCAGCCCTAGATTTTTGTCCTCTAATCCTGTTTATCTCCTCCATACATGACATTCACTTCAAAGTTAATGAAGTTGGAAATAAATGATGCAGTGAGCAATTGACAATAAAAAGTGGGAAGGTTCAGATTAATTCACCACAAAAATCAGACACATTCCATTCACTTTCTCGTACCTTTCATGGTTGCATAGAGGAAAACATCACTACTATATTTTTACAAATTAATTGGGTTAGCTTAATCCCAGCCCAGCACTTGTTCCTTTAGCTGGTTTAAGTACTTGAAAGCTTAATCTTTTATAGAATAATTTAAATATTTTACTTGTAGTAATAGCTTCTTTATTGTGCTCATATAATTACACTTTATAAGACAAAAATAAAGATAATAATAATAGTAATGTGTCCTGAGTCACTTTTGAGAATTTAACTTTAAAGGCTGGGATCTAAGTATCAATAAAGCATTCCTTATAAATTAATGATTATTCAAAAAATAAATAAGTAATAAAAGGAAGAAAAATATAAGATACAAGGCACAAGTTGAAGCACAGGTGAAGACCCTCATGATTTGTCTTCCTGATCTGGTTGTTATAAGATCACGTGCACACTTGGTTCAGCCCTTCAGAATTTAAAGTAGTGCATATGAAACTGTTTACTAAATGGTTTCTTGAAACATTGATAGATCACAAGTAATTAAGATAATACTATGCTCTGGGAGCATAGCGCCTAAGGCAGTTGATTGTTAACCAGAAGGCTGGTGATTCAAACCCACCAGCGACTCCTCAGAAGGAAGGCTGGGCAAATCTACTTCCATAGTGATACCACTTTGGAAACCAAAGGAGGGGTCGCTATGAGTCGGGTTGGACTTGACGGCACATAACAACAACAACATCCAAAACAATTAGCTAGATCAAAATATGCTCATCACTTTATTTACTTTGACCATATAAAGTAGGGTGGACAGGTAAGTAATACTCTACTAATTTTATAATCAGGAAACAAATATGTTAATCACCTTGATTTAGTAACCTAGCAGGTATAAGAGATAAGACTAGAGCCTTGATTTCTCATTTTTCTTTTGTTTTATTTTGAGAAAACCTTTTAAAATGACTTACTATGAATCAAATGATCTAAATTTATTAAATCATAATTTTTAAATTGAGGCCTAGAATGGTTAAAAATCTTTCTCAGAAAGATGCTAATATCAGAGCTGGGCTTTGCACTCAGCAAAATTTCAGTGTCTCTGGTGTCATAGTGCCTAAGGCGATTGCTGTTGTTGTTGTTGTTAGATGCCATGGAGTCGTCTCCAACTCACAGAGACCCTATGCACAACAGAATGAAATACCAGTCCTTAGCCAGCTCCACGATTCTTGTTATACTTGAACCCATCGCTGCTGCAACCATGTTAATCCATTTTTCTGAGGGCCTTACCCTCTTTTGTTGAACCTCCACCTTACTAAGCATGACATCCTTCTCCAGGGAATGGTCCCATCTGACAACATGACCAAAGTCTGTGAGATGAAGTCTGGCCATTCTCGCCTCCAAAGGGCTGCACTTCCTCCAGGACAGACCTGTTAGTTCTTTTAGCAGACCATGGTACTTTCAGCATTCTTCGCCAACACCACAGCTCAAAAGTGAAAATTCTTCTTTGGTCCTCCTTATTCATTGCCCAGCTCTCACATGCATATGAGGTGATTGAAAATACCATGGCTAGTATCAGGCACACTTTAGTCCTCAAGGAGACATCTTTGCTCTTCAGCACTTGAAAGAGGTCTTTTGCAGCAGATTTGCCCAGTGTTTTATGACGTCTCGACAGCATATAACAACAACAACAACAACATATGACGTCTGATGTCCTGACTGCTGCTTCCATTGGTGTCTATTTTACAACCAAGCAATGTGAAGTCTTTGACAATTACAATCTTTTCTCCATTTGTCATAATGCTGCTTATAGGTCCAGTTGGGAGGATTTTTGTTTTCTTTATATTGGGATGTAATCCATACTGCAGACTGTATTCTTCAGTCTTCATCAGTAAGTACTTGAAGTCATCCTCACTTTCAGCAAGCTAAGTTGTGTCATCAGAGTATCACAGGTTGTTAATGATTCTTCTTCCAATCCTGATGAAACGTTCCTCTTCATATAGTCCAGTTTCTTGGATTATTTGCTCAGCATATAGATTGAATAAGTATGGGGAAAAGATACAACCCTGATGCACTCCCTTCTTGATTTTTAACCATGTAGTGTCCCCTTTTCTGTTCAAATGAGAGCATCCTGGTCTATGTACAGGTTCCTCATAAGAACAATTAAGTGTTCTGGAATTCCCATTCTTCTCAATGTTATCCACAATTTGTTATGATCTATACAATCAAACGCTTTTGCATAGTCAATAAAACACAAGTAAGCATCTTTCTGGTATTCTTTGCTTTCAGCCAAGATCCATCTGACATCAGCAATGATATCCCTCATTCCATGTCCTCTTCTGAATCCAGCTTGCATTTCTGGTAGTTCTCTGTCAATATACTGCTGGAACTATTTTTGAATTATCTTCAGTAAGATTTTACTTGTGTGTGATATTAATGATATTGTTCAATGATTTCCACATTCTGTGGGATCACCTTTCTTTGGAATGGGTACAAATATGGAGCTCTTCCAGTCACTTGGCCAGGTAGCTGTCTTCCAAATCTCTTGGCATAACCAAGTGAGTGCCTCCTGCAGGGCATACGTTTGTTGAAACATCTCTGTGGGTATTCCGTCAGTTCCTGGAGCTTTTTTCCTCTCCAATTCCCTCAGCACAGCTTTGATCTCTTCTCTCAATACCATTGGTTCTTGAACATATGCCACCTCCTGAAATGGATGAACATTGACCAGTTCTTTTTGGTACAGTGACTATGTATTCCTTCCATCTTCTTTTGATGCTTCCTGCATCATTCAATATTTTGGCCAGAGGATCTTTCAATATTGCAACTCGAGGCTTAAATTTTTCCTCAGTTCTTTCAGCTTGAGAAATGACAAGCATGTTCTTCCCTTTTTGCTTTGTAAGTCCAGGTCTTTGCACATTTCATTATAGTGATTGGCTTTGTCTGCTCAAGCTGCTCTTTGAAATCATCTGTTCAGCTCTTTGATGTTGTCATTTCTTCCATTTGCTTCAGCTACTCTTCACTCAAAGGCAAGTTTCAGAGTCTTTCTGACATCCATTTTGGTCTTTTCTTTCTTTCTCATCTTTTTAATAACCTCTTGCTTTCTTCATGGATGATATTCTTGATTTCATCCCACATTTCCTCCGGTTTTCGGTCATTGGTGTTCAATGCATAAAATCTATACTTTAGATGGTCTCTGAATTCAGGAGGGATATATTCAACCTCATATTTTGGCTCTCATGGACTTGCTTTCATTGTCTTCAACTTCAAGTTGACTTGCATACTAGCAGTTGATGGTCTGTTCATCTGTCAGTGCCTGGCCTTGTTTTGGCTGAAGATATTGAGCTTTTCCATCGCCTCTTACCACAAGTGTAGTCAATCTGATTCCTGTGTACTCCATCTGGTGAAATCCACATGCATACCCACCATTTGTTTTATTGAAAAAAGGTATTTGCAATGAATAAATCATTGGTCTTGCAAAATTCTATCTTGCTGTGTCCAACATTATTTCTGTTACCAAGGCCAAATTTTCCAACAACTAGTGATTATTCTTTGTTTCCAACTTTTGCATTCCAATCAGCAGTGAAAAGCAACACATCTTGATTGTATGTTCAGTCAATTTGAGACTGCAGAAGTTGATAAAAATCTTTCATTTCCTGATCTTTGGCTTTTGTGGTTGGTATATAAATTTGAATAATAGTAATCCTACTTCCGTAGTGATACTGCCTCGGAAACCCAAGGAGGGGTCGCTATGAGTCAGGGCTGACTCGAAGGCACATAACAACAACAACAACAACAGTATTAATGGGTCTTCCTTGTAGGTATATGGATATTATCCTATTACTGAGAGCATTGTGCTTCAGGACAGATCTTGAAATATCCTTTGTGATGATGAATGCTACACAATTCCTCTTCAATTTGTCATTCCCAGCGTAGTAGATCATATGGTTGTCTGATTCAAAATGCCACAAACCCATCCATTTCAGCTCACTAATGTCTAGGATATCAATCATTATGCATTCCATGTCATTTTTGACAACTTCCAATTTTCCTAGATTTATACTTTGTACATTCCATGTTCCGATTATTAATGGATGTTTGCAGCTGTTTCTCCTCAATTTGAGTCATACCATGTCAGCACATGGAGGTCCTGAAAGACTTACTTTATCCATATCATTAAATTTGTGTTCTGGTTACCTAGTACCGCTCCGACAATATGCCACAAATGGGACGGCCTTAACAAACAGAGTTTATTCTTACAATTTGGAGGCTTTAAGTCCAAGTTCAAAGTGCCAGACTCTTGGGGCTGGGTGAAAGCCCCTCAATCTTGGGTTGTAGCTCTGTCTCCTGTTCCTGGCCCACTGAAGCTGGAGGCTTTTCTTTACTCAGCTGCTGGCTGCTGAGGCTAACAAACCCAAGGATGACAAGTAAAAAGATACAGTCCCGATGTTACCAACCCACACAGCAGGGCATTACTTCAAGTCCATTATGAGTCCCAAGGTCAGCCGAGCATGGCAGACTGCTGAACAATGACATGGCTACATGCACGGTCCAAGTGTGCCATAAGCGAGAAACCATTTCCAAAGCTGCTCTTATATACGGGAAACAGACTGCATACCCAAAGGCAGCTACTCAGCTGCTTGTGGTAGATCCCACCATGGAGTTGATTGCCAGTCTCATCATGGGAAATAACTACCACCAGCTGCCCAGCCACTCAACCAGGCCCAGCCAAGTTGACACACAAACGTTGATCACAGGTTGATTCTACTCTGATGAGGCAGCTCTTTCTCAGTTCTATATTGAGTGCCTTCCGATCCAAGGGGTTCATCTTCCTGCACTGTGTTGGACAATGTTTCCAAGCTATTCATAAAGTTGCCCAGTAATGTATCAGACAGTGTATCTCTGCTATTCATAAGGGTTTCCCTGGCCAGCTTTTGAGAAGTGGATGGCCTCCTCCTTCTTCCTAATCTGTTTTAGTGACTGCTAGTGACTGCTAACCAGAAGGCTGACAATTCAAACCCACCAGCCACTGCTTGGAAAGAAGATGGGCAATCTACTTCTGTAGTGAGATTGCATCACACAATCTTGGAAACCCAAGGAGGCATCACTATGAGTGAGATCCGACTCAATAGCAATGATTTTTTTCTTGTTTTCTTGGTAATATTGACAACTACTCTCTGCTGCATCAAAAACTCCTATATGGAATCATGGTTACCTAATTAGTAGCATAGGCTCCTTCTTAGAAAAATTTGCCTAAAAAAGCACAGAGCTAGTATAAATTACATACATACTGAGGGATGTAAAGGGAAAAGAATTGAAATTTATTTACTCCACTCATGGACCAGTTGTGGGGGCTTTGCTTTTATTAAAGCCATTCAGTATTTTGCTGCTATAATCATCACATTCTGTTTAATCATCACAACTACTTTATGGAATAGATACCACCCATTTTGTTATTAGATGCCATCGAGTTAGTTCTAATTCATAGTGACCCCATGCACAAAGAATGAACCACTACCCTGTCCTCTGCCAGTCTCACAATCATTGCTGTGTTTGAGTCCATTGTTGCAATTACCATATCAATCCATCTCATTGAGGGTCTTGTTTTTTATTTGCTTATCGTCTACTTTATCAAACATGGTGTCCTTCTCCAGGAACTGGCTCCTCCAGAAAACATGTCCGAAGTATATGATACAAAGTCATACCATCTTCACATCTTCACTTCTAAGGAGCATTCTGGTTGTTACTTCCAAGACACATTTGTACTTTCTTGTAGGTCCATGATATATACAATATTCTTCACCAACACCATAATTCAAGGGCATCAATTTCTCTTCAGTCTTCTTTATTCATTATCCAGCTTTCACATGGCTATGTTGTTGTTGTTGTTGTTGTTAGGTCCTGTCAAGTCAGTTCCATCTCATAGTGACACTGTGCACAACAGAACAAAGCACTGCCCAATCCTGCACCATCTTCACAATTGTTGCTTGATCCCTTTGTTTCAGCCACTGCATCAATCCATCTCGTTGGGAATCTTCCCCTTTTTTACTGACCCTCTACTCTACCAAGCATAATACCCTTCTCCAGGGCCTGGTCCCTTCTGACAACATGACCAAAGTATGTGAGATAAAGTCTAGACATTCTCACTTCTAAGGAGCATTCCGGCAGTACTTCGTCCAAAACAGATTTGTTTGTTCTTCTGGCAGTCCATGGTATTTTCAATATTCTTCACCCACACCACAATTTAAAGGGATCAATTTTTGGTCCTCCTTCTTCATTGCCCAGCTTTCACACACAGATGAGGCAACTGAAAATACTCTGGCTTGGGTCAGGTACACCTTAGTCCTCCAGGTGACATCTTTGCTTTTTAACACATTAAAGAAGGTCTTTTGCAGCAGTTTTGCCCAGTGCAATATGGAATTTGATTTCTTGACTGCTGCTTCCATAGGCATTGATTTTGAATCCAAGTCAAATGAAATTCTTGATGACTTCAATCTTTTCTCCATTTATCATGATGTTTCTAATTGGTACATTGGGAGGATTTTTGTTTTCTTTATTTTAAGGTGTAATCCATACTGAAGGCTATATATAGTCTTTGATCTTCATCAGTAAGTGTTTCAAGTCATCTTCACATTCAGCAAGCTAAGTCGTGACATCTACAACTCACAGGTGCTTAATGAGTTTGCTCCAATCCTGTTACCACATTCTTCTTCATATAGTCCAGTTTCTCAGATTGTTTGCTCAGCATACAGAATGAATAAGCATGGTGAAAGGATATAACCTTAAGGCACACTTTTCCTTATTTTAAAGAACACAGTAGCCCATTGTTCTCTTCAAATAGACTGCCTCTTAATCTGTGTACAGGTGCTACATGAACACAATTAAGTGTTCTAAAAGAGATACCATACCATTTTACTAGTGAAATGCTGGAACATAGAAATGTGAAATAATTTGTATGATATCAGAACCAGAATTGAAAACTAGTTACACTTGACTTTTAAGTTACTTTTCATCCTAGTGCCTCTGACAAACAACACATTTAACTCAATCAAGTAAATGCAGGTATAATACTATCTGGTCATTCCTGGGCTACAGGGATAACTTGCATACAGCTCTGATCATTAAAGAAAAATTTAAAGTGGCCCTCAAGGCACTTCATAGTATTTTCTGAACAGTCAACTTCTATCAAAAACATTTTTTCCCTGGCTTAGTCTTCAACATTAATGGAGATTTTCACCCAAGACTTCTTGGCCCTTATTCAAATAATTTCCTTTTCAAGGGTATGGTAGATTGCCTCACAAATTCTACACAGATGAAGTTGTACCTTCTGTTCTTGTCTATGACCTTCTCTAGGGCCTGAAATTCCAACTATGACAGTAAATGGAAGTACTTTCATAAGGAAAGATGTCTCCTACAAGCTATAATAAATAGACCTTGCAGGGGTTTCCCAACAGCTCACCAGTCATTGTCTGTCTACAGGGCCTAAAGTTACCTGGTAGGGCAGATGCTAATAAAATAGTTGGCTATATTTCATGTTTTTCCCCATAAAAACCTTGGATAGTAGCAATACAAATACATAGCATTTATTTTGTATCTCTTCTATATAGCACTGAAAATATATTTGGTAAACTTATATTGAATAAATGCAAAGTAATCTTGAAAGTCTTAAATTTGTAATACAATAACCATCCAAGACTATTAATTTTTTTCTTGTGGGATTTCTATTCATAATCAAGGAATCATAGTGCATGTAAGAAGCAGGTTTTCAATTATTCCACAAACCAATTAAATATTCAAATCTGAGATAAATCAGGCGTATCAGTGGGTTTGGTTTCTTTGGTATAAATAATTTTAAATGTCAAATATTAGTGTTTTCTGACTGCCAGAAATACAGTATCTTCTATTAGAAATTTCTCACCTTTCTATGTGTCATGTACGTCATTTTAAGAACAGGAGCTATTCAGTTTCCAGATCATGCACCATATTTAATTGTTCCTCAGAAGTTTTCAACAAAGAATCAAAATGTCAATGCTTATTCAACTTTTTAATAAAACATAACCCTAATGACTAAATAAGATGCTGTACTTAACAAAAAAGTAAAACTTACAGCAAGAAATCAATATGTACCCAACAATGTATCTTCATTTACGTCTTCATGTTTCTCACTTTTTGTACCTTAATCTTGCATCTCCACCCACCATATTTAATAATATAGTAGGCAGCCACAGTAAAACAAAAGCCCCCAGTAGTAGTGTTAAATCATGGCACATCTAATAACAAAAAAAAAAAAAAAAATTCCTACCTCTAATTACTAAGAAGTTAAGGAAAATTTTCAATCAGCTGGTGTCTTAGGCCTGATACAGTTGCTGTTGTTGTGTGTCCTCAAGTTAATTTCAACTCATAGCAACCCTGTAGGATGGAACTGCCCCCATAGAGTTTCCTAGGCTGTAAATCTTCACAGAAGGAGATCTCCAGGTCTCTTCTTCCATGGAGTGGCTGGTGGGTTTGCACGACTCACCTTTCAGTTAGCATCTGAGTGCTTAGCCTACTGTCAACTAATGCATATGTTAATTATGCATACAATATAATAATATGCTATAGTTTTCCAAGTTCAGAGTCTTGGACTTTTAACTAAAGCAATTACTGCAAGGTGATTTTTTTTACATTAAAATTTTCAGGACAATGATCTATGATGCAGGAAGCCACAATAGTTTATAAATCAATATATCAAATAATGACAAAAGGGTACCATGAATTTAAAATAATTGTTTAAAAATATACTGGATTGTTCAGATGCAGCAGTTTCGTAGCCATAAGAACATATGGTTATACTCTACTTAACAATTCTTGGACTTAAACCCCTTGAAAATAATTTGCTTTTGGAGACATATTTATTTTTTGTAGACTAGGAGATCTGATCCCAAAGAGGATGAGATGGGGTCAAAGAGACAAGGAAAGATTGATAAGTCTGGCTGTCACTGTTTTTCGTTGGTGGTGACAGAATAAGCAAAAGCATTTTATCTGAAGCAGAACTATAGAGTCTAAAGAGGTAGCAGGTGAAACTAAACATGATTAGTGAAGGAGGTGAAAGGAACAGCAAAAGAGTGAATGTGTAATGCATCTACAATATGATCAAGACTCTCATTTTGTAAGGATCCCAGGGACAAATAAATTTCAAAATGATACCTTGGAGATCTCCACTCTTTTCAAGGAGTTAGACATGTACACAACTAATTTCAGTGAGAGATGAATTATATCAAGTCTAAAAGAAAGGAATAAACATACTGCTAGAAAATTCTAGAAGATGGTGAGGCAATTGGCCTTCAGTAAGAAAGTTCTCATAAGATTTTGTGGAATGACTCTTGAGATGTTCCAGGAAGGGTCTGTAATAGGTGTAAAAAGGAGGTAAGCTAATTCATGTATATAAAAAAATGTAAGTGCAAAAGGACTAGTTGTGTTAGAGTGGTGAAATAGCACATGTTCTGCTCTGATACCAACTAGTACAAAATACATGAAATACTAACAAATCAATAAGAATAGAAAAGGTTAGCTAAGACCTGATTCTGGGCACCCATAAATAGCATGCAAAGGACATTAGACATTTTTCTTGTCAGAAAGAACCATTAGGAATTTTTTGCACATGGAAACAACAATGTTGTATGGATGCTTTGGGGACATTCACTTTTGGTCATAGGAATTAAAAATTGTTGTGAACCAAGATATTTCAATTTTTTATTGCTAAATAACATTTAAATACTAATATGTTTTATTAGCCATTACACCAAATCAAAAACAATGAAAATAGAAAAACACACATGAAAAATGGAGCAACACCTATTAATTTTTTATTGCATTCTTTATTTCAAAATGGCCTGTAGATTTTTATAGTCAACTTTAGAAGAATAATGAATGCAAGTATTTTCATAAACACTAGAGGATTTTCCTTTAAAGAAAAATTCTCTTGTGAGATTTTTATGCATAGCACCATTGCCAACATTTCAGAGATAAGAGCCTGTGCCATGTCAAATGTGGTATAATAGGTTAACTGCTCAAGAACTGGCCAATGGATTTGGCAGCTGACACCCATCCAGAGTCATCTAGGAAGACAAGCCTGGTGGTCTGCTTCTGAAAGGTCACAGCCTTGAAAATGTGCACGTGTGGGATCACCATGAATCATAATCAATTCACTGGCAACCAACCACAGAGATCTCATCTGATCATATTTGAACTAGGTTTTATTGAAAATACAGAGCTTGCTGGGCAATGAAGTGTGAAGGGAAAACAGAGAGAGGTAGAAAAACTCAAGCAATGTACCAAGTTATGAAGTGGCGGGTTGTAGTGAGAAGGACTTATGGAAGAGTCTTTGAAGGCTCCTGTAATGCAGGAATCTACACATGTTTGCTTAGTTTTGCTGAAGATTTAGATTTAGGGGTCCTTAACATATTGGTGGTTGTGGTAGAGGCAGATATCTAAGATGACTTCAATGACTTACATCTCATAAAATACATACCTTTGAATAATCTACTCATCTGAGTGTAGGATGAATATAATGATTTGCTCCTAACCAACAGAATATAGGAAAGGTGATAGGATGTGATTTCCACGATTAGGTTGGTCAAATTGTGGTTTCCATCTTACTAGTGGGAGTTCTGGTGGCATAGTGCCTCAGGCATTTGACTGCTAATCAGAAGGCTAGCAGTTCAAACCTACCAGCCACTCCTCAGAAGGAAGTTTGGGCAATATACTTCCATAGAGATACTGCCTCGGAAACCAGAGGGGGGGTTGCTATGAGTCAGAAATGACTCAGATTTCCTTCCTTGCTAGCTTTGATGAAACAACCTGCCAGATTGGGGAGGCCCACATGGCACAAATTTAAGGCCACTTCCAACTAATGGCCAGCAAGTTAATGGAGGTCCTCAATTCAACAACTTTGAAGAACTGAATTGTGCCAGCAATCATGTATGTGAAAGAAATGGATCTTTCTTGAGTCAGGTCTTCAGGTGAGACCCAGACCCTACCCAACATCTTGATTACAGTCTTTTAAGAGACCATGAAGCAGAGGACTCAGCTAAACTTGCCAAGATTCCTGACACATAAAACTGTCAAATAGTAAATGCATGTTATTTTAAGCCCAAAGTTTTAGGGTATTTTATTTTACAACAATAGGTAACTAATAGAACGATAGTTAAAATCATAAAAGAAATGACAGTAATTAAAAAAAAAATAAAGTGTTATCTCTCAACAAAACTCTGAAGGAAATAAAGCACATCTTTGGGCTTCTTCCTTTTCTTTTATTATTGTTTCTGGGTTCCCAGGTTCTCAGATTTTTATCTGTCATTTGTCTCCCTATTTAAAAAATATATTAACCTGGAAATATGTTCTTAATAAAATGTTATTTGGCCAATGTGTGCTCATTTTGGGGAGGAAATATTAATATTTGAACAGAGAAGATGTGGAGAAATTCTTTAATGCTGATATATTAGACACTAATATTTATGAATAGGAACTTTACCTTTCCAACAAAGCCTCTTAAGTCACTCCAGGTGGGTGACTGCCAATTATTCCTGACTTCAAATATGAATCTTTATCTGCCTATGGAAATATTTAAAATAACTTTTATTTCAATTCAGGTTTCAGATTTCAGGTTTGGATTGTCAAGGGTGAGAAAAGTTTAAATTCATATTAAAAGGAGGCCAGGAGTAAAACACCTGTGTGAGATATATATTACTTTCTAGATTGACTTGGTAGCTCAGTGTTGACATTGCCCAAATCTTTATAGTAATATCAGATGACTCCTGCATAGTATTCTCAGATTCAAAGCATAAATTAATAAGCAGAGCAAATGCTTTTTTTTTATAATTTTTATTTGACTGTCTGAAATATTTCATTATTATTCTTAGTTTAAATATAATATAAGTGCATATTTTTTATAATATTATACATTAGCCAGTCCTGGAAATTTTCATTTCTCTGGAAATAAACAAAACATATTTCAGCATTGTTAGCTTATATACAGAAACATAAGCTCGAGGAGAGGGTCTGAATTGAAAAGGTAAGTGGAACCATGGATTCTCCACTAATTTAAGACACTTTACTAACAATATACACCAAGAAATTATGAATGTATATAATACATATTTGATTATCTGCTAAATGGTTCTGAAGTCAAAGGAAATTAAAATAAAAAGCAGAATGATCTAAAGGCATAAGATTTTGTGGATGAATTATTTCTCTACAAAGATTCAGATATTGTTAAGATTTTGCCATATTTTTATAAAAATGTGTAATTTGGGGCACAAAGTGTTTAGTTTATAAAAGTATCATTCAAAGTATCTGTGGTGTTTCCATGAAATGAAGCCCAGATTTTCATGAACATCATTTATGCCTCTTTTGAATATGCCTAGCAAACAAACTAACATATCTTTTCAGAATAATCAGCTGAGCTTTCAAAAATTTGGATTCCTAGTACCTGGACACTAGATATTCTGATTCCTACACTGGGAAGTGTTCTATGCATTCTAGAATGCTTCTCATATGATGGTGTACACAGCCAAAGTTGAAAATCACAGATACCTTCATTAGAATTTTTAATAGTAATGTGTTCTCTTTCAACACCTGAAGTGTCAGTCCTGAAGAGAACAGACACTGCAGGAAGCATGAGATAAATATGTATATGCACATGTTCAAATAATTTCTCTACAAATTGGGTCTATGACTTTTGAACCCTATCAACAAATTATGGAGACATAAAAAAGAGTCAGAATATGGAGATATAATAAAGATGTCATCATCTTGCTCTTTGGAGAAAGCTAGTTTCATTCACTCTAAAGTAGAAACCAATTTCTGGAAAATGACATTGTATTTACTAAAGTAGAGAGTCAGTGAAAATGAGGGAAACGCTCATGAGATATATTGTTTTAAAATAGCAAGAACAATGAGATTGAACATATCAAAAATTATGAAGATGATGCAGAACCAAGAAATGTTTTCTTCTATTATACATGAGGTGGCCTTGAGTAAGAGCTGACTGGACAGCAACAACAACAAATGAGGAATATCTGTTTCCTAAACTCACTCCCCACGACTCATCTGTCAGTTTGTCATACTGTGGAGGTATGTACATTGCTGTGAAGCTGAAGACTATGTCACCAATAAGACAGACTAAGAAAAAGGAAGGAGCCATCCACTTCTCAAAGAGTTGGCCAGTAGAAACCTTACGAATAGCAGTGAAACACTGTCTGATATATTACTGGAAAACTATGAATAGCCCTAAAACATTGTCCAATATAGTGCCGAAAGATGAGCCTCTCATGTTGGAAGGCACTCAAAATATGACTGGGGAGGAGCTGCATCCTCAGAGCAGAGCTGACCTTAAAAGATTTGAATGGAGTACAGCTTTCAGAATCTCCATTTGTTGATGTGGCATGACTCAAAACGAGAAGAAATAGCTACAAACATCCACTAATAATCGGCACATGGAATGTACAAAGTAAGATTCTAAGAAAATTGGAAGTTGTAAAAATGAAACAAAACACATAAAGATTGATATCCTAGGCTTTAGTGACTTGAAATGGACTGCTCTTGGGCATTTTGAATCAGACAACCAGATAATCTATAATGCCAGGCATGACAAATTGAAGAGGAATGGCATGACATTCATCATCAAAAAGAATGTATTAAGATCTATCCTGAAGTATAATTCTGTCAGTGATAGGATAATATCCTTATGCTTACACACCAACTATCAAAGCCAAAGATAAGGAAGTTGAAGATTTTTACCAACTTCTGCAGTCTGAAATTGACCAAACATGCAGTCTAGATGGGTTGATTATCACTGGTGACTGGAATACAAAAGTTGGAAACAAAGAAGAATCATCAGTAGTTGGAAAATATGGCCTTGGTGATACAAATAATCCTGAAGATCACATGATAGAATTTTGCAAGACCACCGACTTCTTCATTGCAAACACCTTTTTTAAACAACATAAGTGTTGGCTATACACATGAACTTAGCTAGATGGAGTACACAGGAAACAGGTCAACTACATCTGTGGAAAGAGGCAATGAAGAGCTCAATATCTTCAGCCAAAACAAGTCAAAGAGTGGATTGTAGAACAGACCATCAACTGCTCATATGCAAGTTCAACTTGAAGCTGAAGACAATTAAAATAACTCCATGAGAGCCAAAATATAACCTTGATTATATTCCTCCTAAATTTAGACACTATATGAAAAATAGATTTGATGCATTGAACACCAGTGACTGAAAACCAGAAGAATTGTGGGATGACATCAAGAACATCATCCATGAAGAAAGCAAAAGGCATTAAAAAGACAGTAAAATAAGAAAAGACCAAAATGGATGTCAGAAGAGACTCTCAAACTTGCCCTTGCATGGAGACTAACTAAAGCATATGGAAGAAAAGACAAGATAAAAGAGTTGAACAGAAGGTTTCAAAGAGCAGCTTGAGAAGACAAAGTCAATTATTATAATGAAATGTGCAAAGACCTGGAGTTAGTATACCAAAAGGGAAGAGCACACTCAGCATTTCTCAAGCTGAAAGAACTAAAGAAAAAATTCAAGCCTCAAGTTGCAATACTGAAGAATTCTATGGGCAAAATATTGAATGATGGAGGAAACATCAAAAGAAGATGGAAAGAATACTCAGAGTCACTGTACAAAAAGAATTAGTCAATGTTCATCCATTTCAGGAGGTAGCATATGATCAAGAACCAATGGTATTGAAGGAAGAAATAGACGCTGCAGTGAAGGAATTGGCAAAGAACAAGGCTCCAGGAATTGATGGAATACCCACAGAGATGTTTTATCAAATGGATGACACACTGGAGGCACTTACTCATCTATGCCAAGAAGTTTGGAAGACAGCTACCTGGCCAACTTGCTGAAAGAGATCCATATTTGTACCTATTCCAAAGAAAGGTGATCCCACAGAATGTGGAAATTATCGAACAATATCATTAATATCGCATGCAAGTAAAATCTTGCTGAAGGTAATTCAAAAATGGTTCCAGCAGTATATTGACAGAGAACTTCCAGAAATGCAAGCTGGATTCAGAAGAAGACATGGAATGATGGATATCAGTGCTGATGTCAGATGGATATTGGCTGAAAGCAAAGAATATCAGAAAAATGTTTACTTGTCTTTTATTGACTAAGCAAAAGCATTTGATTTTGTGGATTATAACAAATTGTGGATAACGTTAAGAAGAATGGGAATTCCAGAACACTTAATTGTACTCATGAGGAACCTGTACATAGACCAGGAGGCTGTCTTTCAGACAGAACAAGGGGACACTACGTGGTTTAAAATCAAGAAGGGAGTGCATCAGGGTTGTATCATTTCACTATACTTATTCAATCTATATGCTGATCAAATAATCTGAGGAACTAGACTACACGAAGAAGAACATGGCCTCAGGATTGGAGGAAGAATCATTAACAACCTGCAATATGCTGACAACACAACTTTGTTTGCTGAAAGTAAGGATGACTTGAAGCACTTATTGATGAAGATTAAAGAATACAGTCTCAATTTAAAGAAAATGAAAATCCTCACAACTGAATCAATAAGCAGCATCACAAGAAATGGAGAAAAGATTGAAGTTGTCAAAGATTTCATATTACTTGGTTCCACAATCAACACAAATGGAAGCAGCAGTCAAGACATCAGACGATGTATGGCCCTGGGCAAATCTGCTGTAAAAGACCTGTTTAAAGTGCTGGGGAGCAACGATGTCTCCTTGAAGACTAAAGTGTGGCTAACCCAAGTCACGGTACTTTCAATCATCTCATATGCATGTGAAAGCTGGACAATGTATAAGGAAGACCAAAGAAGAGTAGACATTTTTGAATTGTGGTGTTGGCAAAGAATATTGAAAGTATCATGGACTGCCAAAAGAATTAACAAATCTGTTAGGAGCTCTGGTAGCATAATGCCTAAGGCATTTGACTGCTAACTAGAAGGCTGGTGGTGCAAACCCACCGGCCACTCCTCAGAAGGCTAATCTACTTCCATAGTGATACTGCCTCGGAAACCCAAGGAGGAGTCGCTATGAGTCGG
Source organism: Orycteropus afer afer (assembly GCF_000298275.1). Taxonomy (NCBI): domain Eukaryota; kingdom Metazoa; phylum Chordata; class Mammalia; order Tubulidentata; family Orycteropodidae; genus Orycteropus; species Orycteropus afer. The sequence goes on along the minus strand of NW_006922371.1, from coordinate 319,186 downwards.
AGCCGAGTCAACGGCACATAACAACAACAACAAGTCTTGGAGGAAGTACAGCCAGAATGCTCCTTAGAAGCGAGAATAGCCAGACTTTGTCTGACCAACATTGGTCATGCGGTCAGAAGGGACCATTCCTGGGAGAAAGACATCATGCTTGGTAATGTGAAGGGTCAAATAAAAAGAGGAAGGTCCTCAATGAAATTGACTGACACAGTGGCTCCAACAACAGGCTCAGGCATATCAAGGATTGTGAGACTGGCACAGGACTGGGCAGTGTTTCATTCTGTTTTGCATAGGGTGGCAATGAGTCAGAGCCAACTTGACAGCACCTAACAACACAACAAGAAACTCATACCTTTTAAGGAAGTGACATGTTTCAAGCGGACCATTCTGAGAGTTTTGAATTCTATGCCTTGGAACACAGAGAACTAGGGTCAAGTCATGTCTGAGGCAGATAAGCAGATTATAGTCTGGGTTTATCTCCCAGATATTTAGGAAAGAGTAGAGACTAGGTTTTATGACTGTGTTTAAGACAGAACCAGATTGTAGCCTAACCACAGGGCAATTAGTTCTTCCAGTAAGGCCCTACTCTATATTTGTCTTCATAAGACAATCACTGAAGACTGAGTTCTATAATGAAACATGGTAAAAAAAAAAAAGGTGGTGCCCAGCTATCAAAAAAGGTAATGTTTGAGTCTAAAGAGCTTGTCCTAAAGCCAGTAGCCATCTAAATGAGTCATCAACCAGTCCATGCAGAAGAAAGCACACCAAGATAAATAAAATCCATGATCAGAGGAGGGAATGTATGAGAGCTTAAATTCTAAAGCACTTGTTTTGTGAAAGGCTGAGGTCAATAATGGGAGACATTACTCCATTTTTATATTGACATAAGTTCAGACACCATTTGAGTTTTTTTGAAAGTAGATTATGGTCACACAAAGAGGTAGGCAACTTACCTGGGTGTGGCTTCACATAAATTAAATTAAATGTTGAGGTCCTGATATTCTCTTGTAGCCATTTTGTGGCTATGACTCAGGCACTGAGCAAATCTGCTGCAAAAGACCTGTTTAAAGTGCTGAGAAGCAAAGATGTCTCTTTGAAGACTAAAGTGAGACTAACCCAAGTCATAGTATTTTCAATCACCTCATATGTGTGTGAAAGCTGGACAGTGTATGAGGAAGGCCAAACAAGTAGACATTATACCCTGAGCTACACCCTGACCACCACTTAACCAAATGGTCAAGCCCCAGAACCCAACCCAATCCTGTAATCTTCCCCCCCACACCCCTGCCCAATGGCTTTGGGGCATTTTATTGGTTTTCTTTCAGAATCCTATAACCTTTTTTAATCTTCAGTTATGTATATCTTCCAATCATGGTCCTTTCCCCATTTCTGTAAGTCCACCTGTGACAATGATAAGTTGGCCTGTGCAAAAAGAGCATGAGGGCAACATCTTCTGACCTCCTCCAACCTTGCAAGGATGATACAGAATTGTCATCAACAGCCCAAGACTTACTTCTATGAGGCCAGCCATGCCACTACCCTCCAGCCTTTTTACCAACTCTGACACCAACCATCCTTCCCAGGGCACTCACTATTTCTCTCCTAGGTTCAATAATTCATTGCAATGGCCACATAGAACTCACAGACAATACTCACAATTAGGTCACTATGAGTCACAATCAACTCGATGGCAATGAAGTTTGTTTTTTTTGTTGTTGTTGTTTTTTGTTTTTGAGGGAAGTAACAAGCTACAATTCAGGAATATGCTCAAGATACAATTCTTCAGTCAGGACAGTCTCCTTTCTGCTATGCCCTCAGGTATGCCTCTCTGTTCCTTGGCCTCTAGGCCTGTCTTCTGCCCTGCTTGGGCAAGTATTACAAAGCCCTTTTAGTTCTGTTGATAGGTACAACTACATGCACTCCACCTGACCATCAAGCCTCCTGTCCAAAGGCAATCAGTCAGTTTTCTTGTTCTGTGACCCAGCTAAGCCTGTCACTCTGTCTCATGTCTCTTGGTTCCACTGCCACCGTCTCTTCCAAGAATCTCTCTGCTAGGCATCTCTCAGCTGGGCATCTCTCTGCCAGGCATCTCGGCAAGAAGGTCCAGCACAGAGATTACAGGTCCAATGATGTGCTTCACTTCACCTCTAGCTCTTCTTTCTTGATGTCAGTGAGATCCCCCTTGCTGCTTCTAAGAAGGCTCATTTTAAGCCTGGCAGAGTGACAAAAGTAACCAATGCCAATATCAGAGCTCTACACACCTTATTTGCATGGTCCCACCCAGTAATCTGGTGGGAATTACAAAGACTAAGGCTAGAAAAATCATACCGAGTAATTCACTGTACTACAACCTGCCACCAATCATAATTTTGTGATGATTTCTTTTGTGCTATATCAAATATGAGTCAGGCCGACTCGACGGCACATAACAACAACAACAACAACAACATATCAAATATAATGAACACCATGACTGGGACTCAGTGGACTACATTTGGCTTTCTATACTGTTTACAAGCTGATGGTTTCTCTCATCCTATATGATTGTCGTTTTTTGTCTTTGTCCTGTCTAAGGCTAGTAAAAGGGTCTTTACAGAACATGTTTCAAAAAAAAAGATAAAACTAGAGGCTACTGCTCTGTGGCCACAGGACTGTATTCTCATAATTAGTCAGAGCAAGAAGGTCTTCCTGTAGTCATGTTTGATCCTATCCCATAACGATCTTCTAAGGCAACAAGACCTGACTAGATAATAGCTGGATGTGTCAAGCTGGATGCCCAGGATTTGAGGAAGGAGTCTAAGTCTTTGTGTTTTCCCCAAAAAAGAAATCAGAGGTTCACCTGCTGGTGTCCAGGGAACCTGAAAGAGGACAAGGAAAACACCAAGAGTCCATGCAAGTGCACTATAAGAGAAAGAATCACTGCTAGACCCAGAGAGCACATGTTAATGAAGGTACCATTTCAAGTCAGAACTGTCCAAACTCCTCACTTTCCATTTTCTCTCCTTTGTCTCTGTTGGGAAAGAAACAACAGGTAAGAAGTAGTGGGAGTAAAGTGATGTGGTGCTTCAGGGTGTAGTAGAGGGGAAAAGGAGACACCAGACACGGATCCTTCCATAGTGCAGTTTTCCATGTCTGAAGCTGCCTCAAGCTAAAGATGGAAAAAATATTTTAAGAGTAAATCAAGTTCATAGTTTTTAATAATATACTGCCAGGCATTATATGTACTAAATTGAGACCATGTCAAGACAAAGAGTTAATGGATGACCTATTATATAAGAATGATGGAAAAGTCATGGTACCCCAGCTATTTCCATTCATAAAAGAATAGCCTTACTGAATACATATGTAATGGGCAGTAGAAGAGAAAAATAAAGTTGCATTTGAATTACATACATGCCATCCTTGTTTCATAAGTTACATTTATTAATTTAACATGGTTATTTGATTGTAGGAGAATAAGAAGACCATGAAATTTCATTGGGATACAAATTCTGGAAGGCTTATAAAAAAGGAAATTTGATGTTTGTACTGAAGACAATTTAAATAATATTTTGTTTTCCAATCATTGAGCCAAAATACTTTTTAGTTTGAACATATAAAATGATATAAAATGGATAGCAATCATAGTACCTGTAGTTAATAAACCTCTAGCTGTTTGGAAAATTTATCTTATAGAACTTACATTATGTATATAATAGGTTCAGGAAAAGGATTTTAAATGACTAGTAACTAAAAAATACACGACTCATCTGATAGTTTCTTGAACTATGGTGACTTGCACGTTGCTATGATGCTGGAATCATCCCCTCCTTGGGTTGCCGAGGCAGTATCATTATGGAAGCAGATTGCCCAACCTTCCTTCTGAGGAGTGGCTGGTGGGTTTGAACCGCCAACCTTCTGGTTAGCAGTCAAATGCCTTAGACGCTATGCTACCAGAGCTCCTACTCTGGTATTCAAATAGCAGAAAGGTCACTGTTTGGGTTACCTTGTGCCATTCTGAGAGGAATATACCACAAATGGGATGGCTTTAATAAACAGGAGTTTACTCTCTTACAATTTTGGAGGTTTGAAGTCCAAGTTCAAAGTGCCAGGCTATAGGGGCTGAGTGAAAGCCCCTCGATCTTGGATTTCAGCTCTGCCTCTTACTCCTGGCCCACTGAAGCTAGAGGCTTTTCTTCACTCAGACAGCTGCTGGCTGCTGAGGCTGACAAACCCAAGATGGACAAGTAAAAAGGCACAGTCCCAATGTTACCAAACAACGTGACAGGTTACTAATTCAAGTTCTGAAAAAGTCCCAAGATCAGCAGGACATGGCAGGCTATTGAACAACAACTTCACCATATGCAGGATTCAAGCATGCCAAAAAGCTGGAGACCTTTATCAAAGTTGCTTCTTATATGCTGCAAGCAGACCACATCCCTAAAGGAGCTACTCAACTGCTCCAATAGATTCCACCATGGAATTAATACCAATCTCACCATGGAGAATATCTACATCCAACTGCCAGCCACTCAACCAGGCCCAGCCAAGTTGACAACAACCTTAACTACCATAATCACCAATACTGGCCAGGTTTCAGTAGTGTATCCAGACTAAGAAAGACTAAGAAAAAAGATCTGGTGGTCTATTTCTGAAAAAAATATATAGCCAATGACAACCTTATAAACAGAAAGAGAACATTGTCTGATATGGTGCTGGAAATGAACCCCTCAGGTTGAAGGCACTTAAAACACAAATGGGGAAGAGCCGGCTCTTCAAAATAGAATCTACCTCAACTATGTGGATAGGATAAAGCTTTCAGAAATTTCATTTCTGATGTGGCACAACTCAAAAAGAAACATTAATAATCACAAAATGGAATGTACAAAATAGTGAATCTAGAAAAATTGGAAGTAATCAAAAATGAAATGGAACATATAAAGATCAGAGCATAAGTGACCTGAAATGGACTGGTATTTGCCATTTTGAATCAATCATATGGTCTACTATGCAAGGAATGACAAATTAAAGAGGAAAACATTTTAAGATCTATCCTGAAGTACAATGGTGTCAATGATAGCATAATATCCATATACCTACAAGGAAGACCAGTTAATATGACTATTATTCAAATCTATGCAATAACTACTGACACCAGAGATGAAGAAATTGATGGTTATTCCAATGTCTGCAGTCTGTAATTAATCAAATAAACAATCAAGACATATTGATAATTACTGATGATTAGAATGTAAAAGATGAAAATAAAGAAGATCAATAAATGGAAAACAAGTACTTCATGATAGATACATTGGAGGTGCTCATTCGTCTATACTAAGAAATTTGGAAGACAGTTACCTGGCCGACTAACTGGAAAAGATCCATATTTGTACCCATTCCAAAAATAGGTGATCCAACGGAATGAGGAAATTATCAAACATTATCAGAAATACCACATACAAGTAAAATTTTGCTAAAGATAACTAAAACATGTTTGCAGCAGTACATCGACAGGGAACTGCCAGAAACTTAAGCCAGATTCAGAAGAGAACCAGAATAAGGGATATCAGATGGATCTCAGCTAAAAGCAGAGACTACCAGAAGGATGTTTACCTGTATTTTGATGACTATGCAAAGGCATTCAATTGTGTAGATCATAATAAATTATGGATAACATTGCCAAGAATGAGAATTCCAGAACATTCATAGTGTTCATGTTGCATCTGATCAAGAGGCAGCAATTGGAACAGAATAAAGGGACACTATGTGCTTCATGGGAGCTCTGGTGGCATAGTGCCTAAGCAATTGACTGCCAACCAGGAGGCTAATGGTTCAAACCCACCAGCCACTCCTCAGAAGGAAGATTGGGCAATCTACTTCTGTAATGATACCACTTCAGAAACCCAAGGAGGCATTGCTATGAGTCACATCCGACTCAATAGCAGTGAGGTTTTTGTTTGTTTGTTTGTTTGTTTTATGTGCTTTATAAGGAGCTCTAATGGTGTAGTGCCTAAGACATTTGACTGCTAACCAGAAAGCTGATGGTTTAAACCCACTAGCCATTCTGCAGAAGGAAGACTGGGCAATATACTTAAATAAAGATTTTCTGCCTCGGAAACCCAAAAGGAGTCACTATGAGTTGGAATGACTCTCTGGCAGTGAATTTGGTTTATGTGCTTTAAAATCAGGAAAGGTTATGCACCAGAGTTGAATCCTTTCATCATACTTATTCAATCTATATGCTGAGCAAATAATCTAAGAAGTTGGACTATTTGAAGAAGAACACAGCATCACAATTGGAGGAAGATTCATTAATAGCCATATGACACACCTTGTTTGCTAAAAGTGAAGAGTATTGGAAGCACTTACTGATAAAGACTTCAGTATGGATTATACCTCAACATAAAGAAAACAAAAATCCTCACAATTGGACCACTAAGCAACATAATTTTAAATGGAGAAAAAGTTTATGTAGTCAAGAATTTGATTTTACTTGGATCTTCAGTCAACTGGAAACAGCAGTTAATAAATCAAATGATGTATTGGGCAAATCTGCTGCAATGGATCACTTGAAAGTGTTAAGTAGCAAAGACGTCACTTTGAGGACTAAGGTGCACCTGAGCCAAGCCATGGTATTTTCTATCACCTCGTATACATGCCAAAGCTGGACAATTAATAAGGAGACTAAAGAAGAATTCATATACATTTGAATTATGGCATTGGTGATAAGTGTTGAATAAACCAATGTCTGCTAATGTCTTGAAAGAAGTACAGCCAGAATGCTCCTTAGAAGTGAGGATGGTGAAACTTTGTCTCATGTGTCTCTACATGTTAATAAGAGGGAAAGGCCCTGGAGAAGGACACCATGCTTAGTAGAGTGTCAGCAAAAAGAGGAAGGTCTTCAATGAAGTGGATTGACACAGTGTCTGTAACATGTTAAATGTAGCAATGATCGTAATGATAGTGCAGAACTGTCTCGTTCTGTTGTACATAAGGTTGCTATTACTGGGACAGACTCGATGGCATCTAACAACAACAACACAAATAAAATAAAGATATTATGATATGAAAAAGTCATAAGAGCACATATTATAAAATGGTTAAATTGAAATATAAAGATGGATATATAAAGATAAACTCAACCTGATGGAAAAGAAAGCCACATATATATGTAATCCAAGATGGTTAAACTTTACATATTATATTCAGCTTTCTAGAGAACAAAGCAACTGATAAAAAAGAAAAATCAGTTACACAATCTGCATTGTAATAAAATAAGTGACACACCATTCTATCATGAACACAAAGTTCCTTGGATTATATTTTTAAAAATCTCATAAGCATGGAATCCTCAATAAAAAATACAAAATAGAAGCAAAATAGAAATAAAAATGTCTACTTATCTGATGTTTACCAAATCTCTAGCATCAAGAATTGTATTATCCATGCTCTTTGGTAACAAGAGTAAAAAAGAAATATTGGCATATATACTAATATCCTGTGGTTGCTTTAACTACCACAAATCTAGTGGCTTAAAACAACAAAAGCTACTCTGTCACAGATCTGGAGGACAGCATTTAAAAGCAGTTGCACTGGGTTGAAATCAAGAATCCTAAAGAGGCACACTTCCTCCAGAGGGTCTGGCAAAGAATTTGTTCCTTGCTTCTTTCAACTTCTGGTGGCTGCTAGTATTCATGTTTGAGACTGCATCACTACAATCTCATCCTCAGTCAATTGTTTCCTCTTCTTTTGTCTGCATAAAATCTTCCTCTTCATCGCTCTAATAAGGACACATATGATTTCACTTAGGGTCACTTAGATAATCCAGGATAATCTCCCTATCCCAAAATCCTTAAATTAATGTCATCTACAAATTGTAGATCCTATACTCCTGTTGGGAGCTCTGGTGGCATAGTACCTAAGGCATTTGACTGCTAACTAGAAGGCTGGCGGTTCACACCCACCAGCCACTCATCAGAAGGAAGACTGGGCAATCTACTTTTGTAGAGATACCACCTTGGAAACCCAAGGAGGGGTCGCTATGAGCTGGAAACCTATGAAGTGACATTTAAAGGTTCCAGGGATTAGGAAGTGATTATATTTTGGGGGACCTTTTTTCAACCTACTATGGCACATAAACAGCAATTGATACAGTATGTACTATAAAGAATAAGACTTTTTAATTCACCAATATGTGTTAGGTAATAAATAAATAGAGCTCTGGTAGCATAGTGGCTAA
>NW_006922371.1:296072-310871 GCF_000298275.1 Orycteropus afer afer | reverse complement strand
GGAAGGTTGGGCAATCCTACTTCCGTAGTGATACTGCCTCGGAAACCCAAGGAGGGTTCGCTATGAGTCAGGGCCGACTCGACGGCAAACAACAACAACAACAACAACATGTGTTAGGTAATAAATTGGCATTCTAACTTTGGAATTATGATATTAATAATATATTCATTATAGTTATTAATTCTCCCATTGCAGTTACAATTAAGATTTTTTAGTTCTCAGTAGTGAGAATTAAGTAGATCACAGGAAGCTAAAAGGTGTTGGTGAAATCATCTCTGTAAAGGCAAGGCCAGATTATTGGAAAATTCCATTACTCACAAAGGCCTCTACCAGGAACACTACAGAAAGAACGTGAATTTATTATTCTCCCTTTAGGGTGATAAAAGTCTGAATAACTTAATTTTGGACTTTAATTCACCATAGAATTTAACGTTAGATAGGATCTCAGTCCATCATGCTTATTTTATAGATAAGAAAATTGAGGAAAAATTAAGCAACTGCTCGTAGGTCTCACAGCTAATAAAGGACAGAATGGGACTAACATTTATATTTGCCCAATCTTGATCCATGTGCTTTCCTTTGAGTTTTGCAACTCTGTTCAGTTAGTTGAAAATAGTTGGTTCAGTTAAGATTTAATATGAACAATAGGAGACAAAATTAGCACAAGTGGTCAGTCAGGCAGTCCCAGGTTATGAACAGGATCAGTTCCTAAGTGTAGCTTTAAGGCAAATTTGTAGGTAAGTCCGAACAGGTGCATACAGTTCTTACTAAGTTTTGGTTTGGTTGAGTGCAAGAAAAGGAGCTTGGCTGACTCAGTGCCTAAGGCATTTGAACACTAACCAGAAGGTTAGTGGTTCAAACCCACCAGTCGCTCCATGGAAGGAAGATGAGGCAATCTACTTCTGTAGACATTTACTGCCTTGGAAACCCAATGGGTGTCACTAAATGCCTTTTCGACGGCACCACCAGAGCTCCCCCAGGAGCAGTTAGCAGGTCTTAATTTGTAACAGCTGGGGAAGTTTCTGTCTACAAATTAAATTAAATGCACGATCTTTTTTCTCCCTTACACCAATGGAGTTTATTGTGGTTCTCTAAACTCATTGACTTTTTGTTGTTGTTGTTAAGTGCCGTCAGTCGTTTCCGACTCATAGCGACCCCATGCACAGCAGAACAAAACACTGCCCGATCCCGCACCAGCCCCACAATCCCTGCTGTACTCGAGCCCATCATCGCAGCCACCGTGTCAATACATCTTGTTGAAGGCCTCCCTCTCTTTCGTCGACCTTCCACCCTACCAAGCATGACATCCTTCTCCAGGGAATGGTCCCTTCTTACAACATGACCAAAATAGGTGAGAGGAAGTCTGGCCATTCTTGCTTCCAAGGAGCATTCTGGCTGCACTTCCTCCAGGACAGATCTGTTAGTTCTTTTAACAGTCCACGGTACTTTCAGCATTCTTCGCCAGCACCACAACTCAAAAGCCCACTGCCATCATGTCAGTGACTATTTAATGACATAGTGCCTTTTTATCAAGTCTCTTTTTATGAGAATATAATAGCTAAAACCTGAGTGGGTCGATGGTTTTGAAATCATTTTGTTCTTACATTTGTTCACAAGGTAAAATACAGGAGACATTACAACATGGTCCAAATTTTTACCCAGAGTATAATAGTTACCATATTTAGACAGTTAGAACTCCTTGATATTATTTATTCATGCCAATATAAATTATTCTCCTCAAATGAACTCAAGTCATGCAAACTCTGGCTTCCAAGAATCAAGCATGCTTTCTTTTGGACAGACGTGAATTTCACCTCATTCCTTGAAAACTGGAAAATCAAATAACAAGCAGCCCTAGTGTTTGCAATCAATACCTAGCTCAGTAACTCCTTGAGATTGTTTGACTCCAGCGTGAGTTGCAGTCTTGGGAGTATTAAGGGACTTGAAATCTTTTTTTGCTATTACCTCCAAAACCAAGATGAGCTACAATAGGGAGTTGCCTTTATTATAGGGGTCTGAAAGGGAATCTCTGGTTTCTTTTATTTATTTTTAAAGCCAAAAACCAATTCAAGGATGATGAATGGTGTCAGTTTGACAGCACCAAAGACTGAAATTCCTCATTTCTCTCAAGGTTTAGAAGGGCAATAACTGCAATTTCTTTTACAGTTTACCCCACAAAGTGTATTAACTCTTACCTGGATAAGCTGATTTCTAAGAATGTACTAGCAAGATCAGGATCTATTCTGACAATTCCTTTTCTCCTGATAGCCCTGATAAGTGTGAGGGTAGATGCATTAAAAGAGATTCTTTTTTTTCACCTGTTAGAACTGAATACAATATCCTGATTGAATTTTTTTCAAGTCAGCACATGTATTGAAAGCTAGAGTTGGTTTGAATCTGGTCTGACAATGACTATTCTATGGACCACATCTCAGATGGGGTTCAACTTTATTGACTGTATTTTGCCAGATTGTAGGAACATCACAGGGAAAGTTTACCCTAACACAAATACCTTGCTACCTTAACAAAAGCTTTACCCTACTCTTTGGGTGGCAACAAGAAGAGTGATGACATAGGAGAATGGATGTGTGGCCAACTGAGGAACAAGAAGAAAAAACATCTGTCTTTCGCTGGCTATTATTATTCATATAATAATGTCTTTTGATATTAATATACAATCTCAATTTAAGTAACAATCATTTTCTCTGAAGCATTTTTTCCAGTTTTTCTTTCCCATATATAATATATAACATTTATATAACATTTAAACATTTTTGATTGATATTATGATGGAAATTCAATAAAAAGATAGAAGATATAATTTTACTATTTCTCACTTACATATTTTTGTCTTCAATTTCTTTTAATTTTATATGAAATTTTTTAAAAGAAATTTATTAATAGAGATTGAGACTCACAGTCTCAATGTCTATATGAGTTAGTGAGAAGGTTTGAAGAATCGTTATAATAATAAAATTTTGCTGAATTAATGAGGCTAACTCAATTTGTGGGATAACTACACTATGACAGTTGTTGCTAGAAACTTTTGAAATAATAATGGAAGCATTTAGTGTTCTTAATGTATTTATAAGCCAATTGTGAAAACAAGAATAATACACTGAAATAAACCTAGGTCATAATATGAAACAAAGCTTAAGTACTACTATCAATTATTGTGTATTTTTGTGGAAACTATCCGTCTTACTTTGGAGTGAATTTATATGTGTGTATGTGTGTAATTATGTACTAAATATTTCATGGACACTAAATAATGATGCAATTCAGAAAAGAAAGAAGTCAAATGAAGCCTGAAGTACTGGAATTGAGAAATAAGTTTTATCTATCTATTTATATATATATATATATATATGAAGTTAGAGCTGAGGAAGGACATTGCCTGTGAAATAAACTGCCATCAAACACATGATATGAACATGAGGTATATGAGTTATACATGGAGCAGTGAGTCCTTCTAATTTCTCTGGTGGATGAAACACACTTTGAAGTGATCTTCATAAATATAGTTTTGTCTTTCAGTACAAGACATTTGGAAAATTAAAAACAGTGATTTTCAGGATAATTTCAGCACAAGTCAAAAAATAAAGCAACCCATATCAAAGGAAGTTGGGAAAAACATTTTAAAGTATTGAATTTCTGTGTTCAGATTTGCTGCTCACCACCATGATAGATTTTTAAAAATCTCTCTCTTGCTTGGAAGTGATGAAAGATGAATGAGACATTACATTGAATTTGTTACATTTATATAGCACTTTATAGTTAACAAATTCAGTCTCATACACTACTTACTTTATCCTACATTGCAAAGAGTATACCTGGCCCAAGTATTGTCTTGTGTGAATTTATCTTCTCCTATTTCTTTTGAAATTAAGTTTTCTTTTCTTTTTTTTTATATGAAAATTATAGTACCTATATCATAGAGTTATTGTAAACATTTATTAAGATACAGTGCCTGGAATAAAAGTTGGAATACAAATATTAGTTCCCTACATAGACAGAACAGTCATTTTAAAGATGACAAAACCCAGAAAAAGTCAAGTCACTTTCCAAAGTTTTTACAAATTGAAGGGTAGAAATGACAGTATGTTCCAGATCTCCAAATATCCTACAATTTTTCTGCTTTGTATAGCTTCAAATAGAAATAATTTCATATAAGATCACACTGACAGAAGTGAAATCTCTTGATACATTTTTATTTCTATTTAACAAAACTAACATCATTTGTATATTTAAGTGATGTGAATATGCATGCTCCTCTGTATATTTTAAGGATACATGTAATCCCTCCAACTAGAGAAATTATGAGTCGGGGCCGACTCGACTGCAAATAACAACAACAACAACAGAGAAATTAGGTAATTATTATAAGAAATGGAAAAAATGCCAAAGTTGTCAGAGATTTCATTTTACTTGATCAACAATCAACACTCATGGAAACAGCAGCCAAGAAATGAAAGACATGTTTGCCTTTGGCAAATCTGATGCAAAAGACTTCTTTAAAATCTTGAAAAGCAAAGATGTCACTGATAACTAAGGTGAGCCTGCCCTAAGTAATGATATTTTCAATCCATTAATAAGTCTCATTTTTCAAAGAAAATGGAAGCCCGGAGATGAATTAACACATTTAAATTATGGTGTTGGCAAATAATATCATATATAGCACAGACTTCTAGAAGAATGAACAAATCTGTGTTGGACAAAGTGCAACCAGAATAGTCCTTAGAAGCCAGGATAGCCAAGCTGTGCCTCATTTACCTTGGATATGTTTTGATGTTTTTGTTGTTGTTAGGTGCCATCAAGTCGGTTCAGTCTCATAGCAACCCTTTATACAGCATAACTAAACACTGCCCACTACTGTGCCATCACAATCCCTTCTATACTTGAACCTGTCATTGCAGCCACTGTGTCAACCCATCTCAATGAGGGTCTTCCCCCTTGTTCTCTAACTCTCTACTTTACCAATCATTATATACTTCTTCAGGGACTGGTCCATTCTGAGAACATGACTAAAGTACATAAGACAAATTCTGGCCATTCTCATTTCTAAGGAACATTCCGGTTGTACTCCTTCCAAGGCAGATTTGTTCATTCTTCTGCCCAGTCCATGATACTTTCAATATTCTTTGCCAACATCACAGTTCAAATGTATCAATTCTTCTTCAGTCGTCTTTATTCAAAATTGTCCAGCTTTCACATGCACATGAGGCTATCAAAAATAACATGATTTGGCTCAGATGCGCCTTAGTAGTCAAAGTGACTACTTTTCTCTAACAATTTAAAGAGGTTTTGTCAGAGATTTACTCAGTGCAATATGTCATCTAATTTCTTGACTCATGCTTCAATGTGTGTTGATTGTGCATCCAAGTAAAATGGAATCCCTAACAATTTCAATATTTTCTCCATTTATTGTGATGTTGCTTACTGGTCCAGTTGTGAGGATTTTTTTTTTTTTTTCTTTATTTTGAAGTGTAAGCCATACTGAAGGCTGTAGTTTTTGATCTTCATCAATAAGTGCTTCAAGTCTTCTTTCCTTTCAGCAAGGAAAGTTATGTCATCTGCATATTGCAGCTTGTTAATGAATCTTCCTCCAATACTAATGCCTCGTTCTTCTTTATATAGCCCAGTTTCTCAGATTATTTGCTCAGCATACAGATTGAATATGATGATAAAAGGATAAAACCTTGATGCATACTTTTCCTTATTTTAAACCATGCAGTGTCGCCTTGTTCTATTCAAACAACTGCCTCTTAGTTTATGTACAGGTTCCTCATGAGCACAATTAAGTGTTCTGGAATTCCCATTCTTTGCAATGTTATCCATAATTTGCTATGATCCAAATGCCTTTCATAGACAACAAAACAGAGGTAAACATCCTTCTGGTATTCTTTGCTTTCAGCCAAGATCTATCTGATATCAGCAGTGATATCCCTCATTCTACATCTTCTGAATTCAGCTTGAATTTCTGGTGGTTTCCTGTAAATATACTGCTGCAACTGTCTTTGAATTGCTTCAGCAAAATTTTACTTCTTGTGATATCAATGATATTGTTGGATAATTTCCACATTCCATTGGATCATCTTTCTATGAAATGTCAGAAACATGGATCTTTTCCAGTAGATGGGCCAGGTAGCTCTTTTCCAAATTTATTTTAATGAATGTGTCAGTGTCTCCAATGCTGTATCCTTTTGTAGAAACATTTCAATTGATATTCCATCAATTCCTGGAGCCTTCTTTTTTTGCCAATTCTTTCAGTGCAGCTTGGATTTCTTCCTTAAATATATTCAGTTCTTCATCATAAACTACCTCCTGAAATACTTGAATGTCAACCAATTCTTTTTGGTACAGTAACTCAGTACATTCCTTCCATCTTCTTTTGATGCTTCCTGCATCATTCAACATTTTGTCTATAGAATCCTTCAATATAGTAACTCCAGACTTGAATTTTTTGTTCAGTTCTTTCATGTTTTTAGGTTTTAGGAGAGTGCCTAACAACAACAACAACAATCCCTGGATAAGCACATGATGCTTGATAAACTAGAGCATCAGACACAGAGGCTACAACAATGGGCTCACACTCACCTACTATTGTGAGGATGGCACAGAACTGAGCAACATTTCATTGTTTTATATATAGGCTCAGTCTGACTCAGAACCACGTTCAGTTTGTCGTCCTATGGTGGTTTGTGTGTTGCTGTGAGGCTGGAGTCTATGCCAGTGGTATTTCAATACCAGCAGTGTCACCCATGGGGGACAGGCTTCATCAGAGCTTCCAGACTAAAATAGACTCAGAAGAAGGAAGGGGCCATTCACTTCTCAAAGAATTGGCCAGTGAAAACCTTATGAATAGCAGTGTAGCACTGTCTATTACTGGAAAACTTTATGAATAGCCCTGAAACAAAGTCTGATACAGTGCCAGAAGATGAGCCCCTCAAGTCAGAAGGCACTAAAATAGAACAAGGGAAGAGCTGCCTCCTCGAAGTGGAGCTGACCTTAATGATGTGGATGGAGTAAAGATTTTGGGACCTCCATTTGCTGATGTAGCAAGACTCAAAAGGAAGAAACAGCTGCAAACATCCATTAATAATCAGAACATGAAATGCGTGAAGTATGAATCTAGAAGAATTAGAAGTTGTCAAATATAAAAGGGAGAAGATGGCAGAATAGGCAGACAAACTACACAGACACTCTTTAACAAAGAAAAGGGGAACATATTAACACAGACACAGAAGATAATCCTGAAGCCTTGAGCTTTGAAAAGAAGGATATAGAGGTGGACTAAACTCCAGCTAGTAGAAGAACCTGCATGAAAACACAAAAAAAGGAGACATATGGAACAGCAATCTGTCAGCAATCCTGACTACATGGACAACTTGGATATTGTCAAGTGGGGGTAGGACCTAAGAATTAACCTAAAAACTGGCCCTGCCAGCCAGGGGCTACACAGAAGACTTCCCTGGTGGCTGGTGAACTGAAGGGAAAGCAGTGAAGAGAGAGATGGGCTAAGCTGTGGACTTTTGGCTGTCCAGAGGACACAGCCATTTTGAACATTCACAAGTGGTTCGACCATTTTGGGTAGTTAAAATAACAGTGTTCTCCCAGATTCCAAGCACCTAATAGGCTCCTCTTGACAGGGACTGCAAGGACGTTCTGGACTCAAAAGACCAGAAAGATGTGGTATTCCCCTTGTTACTCTTATACTCCACATCCTCTTGGTGAATGGAGGTGCGGCCATCCCTCACTCCCCCCCACCTTCTGGGCCAGTAGGAATTCCATCTCAGTCTGTGTGCTCTGACAGAGCCTGGGTACCCTGATTCACTCTGCCCAATTTTTTTTTTTTTCAGTTTGTTTTTTTTTTGTCTGTTTTGGAATTATTATTAAATTTTTTGTCCTTTTTATTATTATTTTTGTTAGACTGGGTTCTCTAGAGAAACAAAACCAGTAAAGCTTATAGAGAGAGAGAGAAAAAAAAAAATATCTTAGTAAAATGGCTCACACACTTATAGAAGCTGGCAGGTCCAAAGTTCTTGGATCAAACTTCAAGCTGGAGGCTTTTCCAGACTCTTGCAGCTGCAGGAGCTGAGGAACTCAAGGTTGGCAGGCAGTATACTGGCTGTTGACTCCAATGAATGATGAATCCAAGATCTCCAGGCCGAATGGTGTATTGTTCACTCACGGACAATTGTAGGCAGCACAACAGAATCCTGATCCACAGAAGAATGTCTCTTTTCTCAGTATATCCATAAATATACTGGAAGCAGGCCACACCCTAGGGAAACTCCCTTTCAACAGATTGCCTGCTCAAAACATAGTCATCTGATCTCATCATGGGAATAACCACATCACAGTGGCTTAAACCACACAGGATTGTGGTCCAGCCAAGTTGACACACAGCTCCACTATCATATTATTCTTTATTCTTCCCTTCCCAGGTTCTAGTTTTCAGCTTTTTCTCTCTTTCCTGTTTCTGGTTCCAATTTTTTTCTTTCTCGTGGTTAACACTATTCCTTGTTTTGTTTTTTTTCATTTTTCCCACTTTTTTCTTCATTATTCTCCTACTCTGTCTCTTTTCTCTTATTGCCCCCTCCCCAGATATTGCAGGAGTTTTTGTTGTTGTTTCTCTCTTTTTTCCCCCCTTTTTTGATGATTGTTCCTGTGTGTTTATGCAGTGTGTTTTTGTCCACTTGCTTTTACCTTTTTGATGGTTATTTGATTGTTGTTTTTGTCTGAGTGAGAGACAGGAACTGTGTCCATACAACACAACCACACCCACAGCTCCTACAGCTCCACTTACTGAGGGAGAGCCTTCTCCACTAACTGGCCAATGATAAATGACCACCAAGAAGAGCCTGACTCACCCTTAACTGCTCTTCACAATTAACAGAGATCTAAATACAACAATGTCACAATGTCTAGGAGAAAACAGACCATCACAGTCCACACAAAGAAGAAAGATAAAGTGGTAGAAACAAGGGAGATGGATACAGACCCAGAATACATCCCTGAGGAAGAAGCAGCACTGGAACTCCCGGATAAGGAATTCAAAATAATTGTACTTAGGTATCTTCAAAGGATTAAAAGATGAAACAGATCAAGGAAAACACTGACAAAATTAAGGAAAACATACAAAAAAAAACCCTAGAACAATTTCAGAAGAAAATACAAGAACAAAATGACAAAATAAATGAAAAATTAGAAATGATACAAAATCTACAGATAGAAATCCAGAAGATTAATACCAAATTTTCAGAAATACATAACACAATGAAAGGACCAAGGAGCAGAATTGAATCAACTACCATTGAGTCTTCTTTGTTTCCAACTTTTGGATTCTAGTCACCAGTAATAATCAACACATCTTGGTTGCATGTTCAGTCAATTTCAGACTGCAGAAGTTGGTAGAAATCTTCCATTTCTTCATCTTTGGCTTTGGTGGTTAGTGCACAGATTTGAATAATAGCATTATAAACTGATCTTTCTTGTAGGCATATGGATATTATTCTATCACTGACAGCATTGTACTTCAGGACAGATCTTGAAACAGTCTTTTTCACAATGACTGCCACACCATTCCTCTTCAATGTGTCATTCCCAGCATAGTAGATCATATGGTGGTCTGATTCAACTTGTCCAAAATCAGTCCATTTTAGCTCACTAATGCCTAGGGCATTGATCTCTATGTGTTTCATTTCATTTTTGACACCTTCCAATTTTCCTAAATTCACATTTCGTACATTCCTTGTACTGATTATTTTTGCAGCTGTTTCTTCCCATTTTGAGTCATGCCACATCTGTAAATGGAGGTCCCAAAAGCTTCATGCAATCCATGTCATTAAAGTCAACTCTACTTTGAGGAGTCAGCTCTTCCCCAGTCATAGTTTGAGTGTCTTGCGGCCTGAAGGGTTCATCTTCTTGCACTATGTCAAACAGTGTTTCACTGCTATTCATAAAGTTTTCACTGGCCAATACTATGAGAAGTTGATGGCTCCTTCCTTCCTTCCTTCTGAGTCTCTAAGTCTGGAAGCTCTGATGTAACATGTCCACCATGGGTGACCCTGCTGATATTTGAAATACTGGTGGCATAACCTCCAGCCTCACTGCAACATGCAAGCCACTACTGTCCAACAAACTGACAGGCGAGTGGTGGGGGTGAGGTGGTAGGTACAGTAGATATAACTGTCTAGTAAAGAGTTAATATCCTTCTCCCATTGGTTTGAACAGGAAAAAAAAGGAAGAAGAGGAAATATAAAACAGAAAGAAAGGAAGGAACGAGAGTGGATGAGAAGAAATATTTGTTGTGGTGGTTGTTGTTAGGTGCCGTCGAGATGTTTCTGACTCGTAGTGACCCCGTGCACAGCAGAACGAAACACCACCCAATCCCCTGCCAGCTTCATGATCCCTGCTATACTTGAGCCCATCATCACAGCCACCATGTCAATCCATCTCGTTGAAGGTCTCCCCCTCTTTCGTTGACCCTCCACCCTACCAAGCATGACATCCTTCTCCAAGAAATGGTCCCTTCTGACATGACTAAAAGAGGTGAGATGAAGTTTGGTCATTCTCACTTCCAAGGAGCATTTCGGGTGCACTTCCTCCAGGACAGATCTGTTAGTTCTTTTAGAACTAACCTTTTGGCTTTCTAACTCCAGGTCTTTGCACATCTCATTATAATAATTGGCTGTCTGCTCAAGCTGCTCTTTGAAATCTTCTGTTCAGCCCTTTTATCTTGTCATTTCTTCCATTTCCTTTAGCTACTCTCTGTTCAAGGGCAAGTTTCAGAGTCTCTTCTGATATCCATTTTGGTCTTTTCTTCCTTTCTCATTTATTTTATTTTATTTTATTTTGATTTGGGTGAAGATTTACAGAGGAAATTCACTTTCCATACAGCAGTTCACATATACTTTGTCTCATGTCATTGACCACAGTTTACCACAATGCAACAGCTCCCCTCCCACTTCCTCCCCATTTTTCTCATCTTTTTAATGACCTTTGACTTTCTTCATGGGTGATATTCTTGATGTCATCCCATAATTCTTCTGGTTTTCAGTCATTGGTGTTCGATGCATCAAATCTATTCTTTAGATGGTCTGTAAGTTCAGGAGGGATATATGGAAGGTCAAATTTTGGCTCTCATGGATTTGTTTTAATTGTCTGCAATTTCAAGTTGAACTTGCATATGAGCAGTTGATGGTCTGTTCCACAATCAGCTCCTGGCCTTGTTTTGGCTGAAGATATTGAGCTTTTCCATCACCTCTTGCCACAGATGTAGTCAATCTGATTCCTGTGTACTCCATCCAGTAAAGTCCACATGTATAGCCACCATTTGTATTGTTGAAAAAAGGTATTTGCAATGAATAAATATTTGGTCTTGCAAAATTCTATCATGCAATCTCCAATATCATTTCTGTCACCAAGACCAAATTTTCCAAATACCTGTGATTCTTGTTTGTTTCCAATTTCTGCATTCCAGTCACTAGTGATAATTAACACATCTTGATTGCACATTCAGTCAATTTCAGACTGCAGAAGTTGATAAAAATCTTCAATTTTCTCATCTTTGGCTTTGGTGGTTGGTGTGTAAATGTGAATAATAGTATTATTAACTGGGTTTTCCCTGTATTCATATGGATATTATCCTATCATTGACAGCATTGTACTTCAGGACAGATCTTGAAACATCCTTTGTAATGATTAATGCCATGCCATTCCTCTTCAAATTATCATTCTTAGCATAGTAGATCTTACGGTTATCTGATTCAAAATGGCTGAAAATGATCCATGTCAGCTTATTAATGCCTAGGATATCAATCTTTATGCTTTCCATTTCATTTTTGACAACTTGCAGTTTTCCTAGATTCCTTCTTCATACGTTCCATGTTCTGATTATTAATGGGTGTTTGCAGCTGTTTCTTCTCAATTTGAGTTGTGCCACATCACCAAATGGAGGTCCCAAGAGCTTTATTTTATCTATATCATTAAGGTCAGTTTTACTCTGAGGTGGCAGCTCTTTCCCAGTTGTATTTTGAGTGGCTTCTGACCTAAGGAGCTCCTCTTCCTGCACTGTATCAGACAATGTTTCTGGGCTATTCACAAAGTTGCCTAGTGATGTATCTGACAGTGTTTCTCTACTATTCATAAGGTTTTCCCTTTGAGAAGTGGATAGCCTTTGAGAAGTGGATAGCCTCTTCCTTCTTCCTAGTCTGTGTCAGTCTGTAAGCTGCATTAGAACCTGTGTACCATGTGCAACCCTGCTGCCGTTTGAAACACTTGTGGCACAGCCTCAAGCCTCACAGCAACACACAAGCCACCACAGTAGGATAAACTGGTAGAAAAGTTTGTCTCCCTCAGCTATTCGAAACCTCTCCTCTCTCCCCTTACCTGGATCCCATGGCTCTGTCTTGTTCCTGGCTCTTCCCCTGCTTCCTGCCTCTTGGGATAAGGTCTTGTCTCCCTCCCTTTACCAGGATCCTGTGGTTCTGTCACATCCCCAGCTCTTCCCCCACTTCCTGCCTCTTGGGGTTGGGCCTTTTCTCCCTCCCCTTACCTGGATCTTGCAGCTCTGTCTCATACCCAGGTCTTCCCCTGCTTCTTGCCTCTAGGAGTGGGGTCTTGTCTCCCTCCCCTTACCTGGATACCCTCACATAGGCCATCAAAAAAAAAAAGAAAGAACTCACGTTTACTAGTGGTGACTTTTGTCATTCCTCTTTTCTGGGTCCCTCTTCTCTGTAGTTGCCTGTACTGCTGAAAATCTGACCTGTTTTTCTGCACTTTCCTCTCCAAGATGCAGTGCATATTCTGCTAACCTTCATTCCTCCAGATCTGACCATTCTGTGTCTCTATTGCAGTATGGATTCCATGAAGCTGATTTCTCCTTGTCCAAGCATATGATGCCTTATGTGCATTAAAAAGGTCAGGCTTCATTGAGTCCCAGATTCTTCTCTCTCCCTAGTCACTTTCCTTGGTCTAACTCTCTTTCCAATCAGCACTTAATCTAATTCTTTATCCTCTCATCTGATGCTCAGTGTTCCAGAATTATTATATCTATCTGTTTCACTCAGTTTTTCTGGGTCTCAGATATAGAGGGATTGAGTGGATTGGGGTAGCAGTATGCCATCTTGTTTCTGCCTCTCTTTTATTTATATTTGTATTCTTAGTACCAAGGAGTCAATGAATTAAGTGATCGGTCACTAATGGAAAAGCTGGAAGTTCAATCCCACCCAGAAATGCTTTGGAAGAAAGACATGGCAAACTTCTTCTGAAAGGTCACAACTTTGAAAACCCTATGGAATGTAGTTATAGTCTGCACACATGGGGTTGCCATGAGTTAGAATCAACTTGGTGACAACTGGATTGTTTTGTTGTTATTGTTTGTTTGTTTCTTTCTTTGTTTCTTTCTTTCTTTACTTAACACCCAGTTCAGTATAACTTTGTTGTCTGAATTAATAAAAATTTTGCTTTAATATATAGTGTTTTTAGAGTTATATTGTAATATTAAAATGACTATTTCAAATATGAACAATTAAAATTTAGTTTAATAATCCTTGTTATTTAACTCTTTGTTTTTGATATGAATTTTCTAAAAAAATCAATAAGAATGGCAATTTGAATATAGTGTATATAACTGTTTCTTTAAACACCAGGTATTCTGCCAATACCCATAGAAGATGGGTTAATGGGTTATAAATCTGGCAGTCTAAAAAGAAAAATGTCAAGAATCCTAATGTAGATGTTAATTTCAAAATCCATATATAGAGGAAAGAATCCTTCTGTAAGAATGTCAACACTTAATTATGTAACTTTGATCAAGTCACAAAGACTTTCACAGATTCAGCATACTGCTCTATAAAATGAAAATAATTTTACCTGTCTCCCTGCAGAAAATAAAGTAATACAAACCTAAAGTTTTAAAAACTATACAATATTATACTGTTTTAAAATACCATGAGGACAGAAATTATGCCAATTTTCTCACTATTGTCTCTTCATTTAATAAATAAGCACATAATATATGCTCAACAAATATTTAACAATGTTCATCTTGAAATCTTGTTATGACATTTGTCTAGGTAGAGAAGAAAATAATTATTCCAGTCCTTCAAACTCCTCTGGCTCCAGAAATTACTGAATTGGTTGCTTGAAAACATAGTAATACCTCCTTCTTGGAAATCTTCCAAACTGCCTTATGTCTCAAAATTAGTATGGAAACATAAGGAATTTTAATTCTGATGAGCTTGCTCTCTCATAGCTACCAATTATGATTCAGATGTTCAAAAACACATCCAGAAACCCAACCACCTGTCACAACTTTCAGCACTATCATTCTGTTCTAAAACCCCATTGTATGTCACATGGATTACAATAGCCTCTCTCCTAATTGGCTGTAACAGGTTGTGGTAGTTAAACTTATATGTCAACTTGGCTTGTCCTGGTTGAGTGGCTGTGCAGCTGGTGGTAGTTATTCTCCATGATGAGACTGACAATCAACTCTATGGTGCGATCTAACACAAGCAGCTGAGTAGGTGCCTTTGGGATGTGGTCTGCTTCCTGTATATAAGGAGAAGGCTTTGGGATAGTCTCTAGCATATGGAACTCTTAGACCCTGCATGTAGCTATGTTGTTGTTCAGCAGCCTGCCATGCTCTGCTGACCTTAGGACTTAGAATGAACTTGAAATAATGGCATGTTGTGTGGTTTGGTAACATCGGGACTGTGCCTTTTTGCATGTCAACTTTGGGCTTCTCAGCCTCAGCAGCCAGCAGTTGTCTGAGTAAAGAAATGCCTCTAA
>NW_006922371.1:266839-295467 GCF_000298275.1 Orycteropus afer afer | reverse complement strand
CACGACTCAAAAGCATCAATTCTTCTTTTGTCTTCCTTATTAATTTTCCAGCTCTCTCATGCATATGAGGAGATTGAAAGTATCGTGGCTTGTGTCAGGCACACCCTAGTCCTCAAGGAGACATCTTTGCTCTTCAGCACTTGAAAGAGGTCCCTTGCAGCTGATTTGCCCAGTGCTATACATCCATCATCTCATGTCCTGACTGCTGCTTCCATTGGCATCGACTGTAGAACAAAGCAATGTGAAATCCTTGACAACTTCAATCTTTTCTCCATTTATCATAATGCTGCTTATAGGCCCAGTTGTGAGGATTTTTAATTTCTTTATATTGAGATGTAATCCATACTGCAGACAGTATTCTTCAACCTTCATCAGTAAATGCTTCAAGTTATCCTCACTTTCAGCAAGAAAAGTTGTGTCATCAGAATATTGCAGGTTGTTAATCATTCTTCCTCCAATCCTGATGCCACATTCTTCTTCATATAGTTCAGCTTCTCAGATTATTTGCTTGGCATACAGATTGAATAAGTATGGTGAAAGGACACAACCCTGACGCACTCCCTTCTTGATTTTAAACCATGCAGTGTCCCCTTGTTCTATTCAAATGACAGCCTCCTTGTCTGTGTACAGGTTCCTTGTGAGTACAGTTAAGTATTCTGGAATTCCCATTCTTCTCATTGTTATCCACAATATGTCATGATCCACACAATCAAATGCTTTGGCATAGTCAATAAAACACAAGTAAACATCTTTTCTGGTATTCTTTGCTTTGAGCAAAAAATCCATATTACATCAACAATGATATCCCTCAGCTGAGGCTGAGAAGCCCAAAGTTGACATGCAAAAAGGCACAGTCCCGATGTTACCAAACCACACAACATGCCATTATTTCAAGTTCATTCTAAGTCCCAAGGTCAGCAGAGCATGGCAGGCTGCTGAACAGCAACATAGCTACATGCAGGGTCTAAGAGTGCCATATGCAAGGTCTCTTCAACACCTTGACCTTTCTTTTCCTCCTTTTGGAAGGAATCCAGCTTGCATTTCTGGAAGTTCTCTGTCAATATACTGCTGCAACCATTTTTTAATTATCTTCAGTAAGATCTTACTTGAATGTGATATTAATGATATTGTTTGATAATTTCCACATTCTGTGGGTTCACCTTTCTTTGGAATGGGTACAGATATGGATCTCTTCCAGTCAGTTGGCCAGGTAGCTGTCTTTTATATTTCTTGGCATAGCTGAATTAGTGACTCCAACAGGATATCCATTTGCTGAAACATCTCAATGGGTATTCCTTCAATTCCTGGAGCCTTGTTCTTTGCCAATTCTTTCAGTGCAGCTTCAACTTCTCCCTTAAATACCACTGGTTCTTGAACATATGCTACCTCCTGAAATGGATAAAAATTGACCAGTTCTTTTTGGTACAGTGACTGTGTATTCCTTCCATCTTCTTTTGATGCTTCCTGGATCATTCAATATTTTGCCCATAGAATCTTTCAATATTGCAACTTGAGACTTCAATTTTTTCCTCAGTTCTTTCAACTTGAGAAACGCCAAGCATGTTCTTCCCTTTTGGTTTTCCAGCTCTGGGTCTTTGCACAGTTCATTGTAGAAACTGGTTTTGTTTTCTCAAGCTGCTCTTTGAAATCTTCTGTTCAGCTCTTTTATTTTGTCATTTTTTCTATTTGCTTTAGCTACTCTTCACTCAAGGGCAAGTTTCAGAGTCTCTTCTGACATCCATTTTGGTCTTTTCTTTCTTTCTTGTATCTTTAATGACCTCTTGCTTTATTCATGGAATATATTCTTAATGTCATCCCACAATTTCTCTGGTTTACGGTAACTGGTGTTCAACTCATCAAATCTATTCTTTAGATAGTCTCTAAATTCAGGAGGGATATATTCAAGGTCATATTTTGGCTCTCATGGATTTGTTTTAATTGTCTTCAACTTCAACTTGATCCTGTTAAAATCTAAGTCAGTTCATGACACTGTTGTTTCAAACTTTCCAATGGCTTATTTCACCTAGCAGAGAAGTCAGACTTTGTACATTTGCCTCGACCTAGAGGTTCTGTTTGATCTGCTATAGTCCTCATCTCCTTTCCCTCTCTATACCTTTCTCTGCATCAGCACCTTATCCTTGCTTTTCCTCAATCATGCCATCAACCCTTTCTCTTCAACACCTTGACCTTTCTTTTTCTCCGTTTGGAAAGTACTATCCCAGATAATTGAATAACTTCCTCAATCCCTAAAAATTCTTTATTCAAATGAGAAAATATGAACCCCAGTGCCTTGTTCTTTGTTTCTGGAAAGGAAATCAATAGTGTAAAAAGATTTTGTCAATTATTATTATTTAATAAAAGTCAGAACCAAGAATATAACCTACAGTGTTTGTTTAGAGGATTTCTGAAAACTTAAATGTAAGCTCATTGAATTTTGATTGACTCAGTCAGTGAGCAAAAGGCTGGAGATTCAAACCCACCAGCCACTCCTCAGAAAGAAGGTTGGGCAATCTACTTCCATAATGATACTGCTTTGGAAACCCAAGGAGGGGTCGCAATGAGTTAGATCCAACTTGGCAGCAGTGAGTTTGGGTTTTTTTTTTTTTGGTCAATCAGTGAAATCTTTTTTTGAAGAAATGTAAACAACGTTGCAGTTACTTCTGGATAAGTGAACACCATGGAGATAGATGGTATAAGGAATTGAAGGTAGAAAATTAAATATGATTCTGAGTATGAAGTCAAAATCCTTTTTCTTCACAATACATCACTATTTTAGCTCCATTTTCTGTAATTACACACATATTGCTTTAACTATCATTGTTTTATGACTTTCATAATTGTTTACTAAGGCATTGGCTTGCTTTAAATCTTTGATTCAGGCACCATTCCTTTTAAGATCATTTCCTCAGTAACTTGGTTATTATCACAGACAACACTGACTGTTTTGGTTTTTTTTTTTTTTTTTTCCCCCTCCATCTTGCCACTCCTCAGAAGGAAGGTTGGGTAACCTACTTCTGTAGCAATACTGCCTCAGATACTGCTTCAGAAACCCAAAGAGGGATGCTATGAGTCGGATCTGACTTGATGGCAATGGGGTTTCTTTGATCTCTGTCAGGGATCTCAAGAGCAATCATACTACCTCTCTGCTGTCCCTCAGAATTCTAAATGAGATGGGGCATCTCCATTTGTGTTTTCTGGCAAGAGATGTTTCAAATGATTAAAATAAATTTTGTCACAGCACTATAAGCTATGAGACCATGAGATCTTATTTCAAACTCTGTATAAATGTATCCACATAAAATATTATTGAATAAAGTAATTAATTTGGACTTGCTATTTTTAAAAAGTTCTCATGAGCTTCTATGGGATTAGGAATTTTGTGTTTTCTTCATTTTCCCTTACAGATGCACCATTCAAAAAAAGCACCAGAAACCTGAATCACTATACCCATCACATCTATTTTCTCCTAACTTTTTCTTTAGATATGAAAGTTTTCCATTTTTTTAATTTGCTGTTCTCTATGTAATGTTAAGAAGAGTTTTATGTAAGTGTTATTAACTATGATTAATAAAACTAATAATGATACTAAACAAAGTTTTTTTCTATTTTTGTAGGATTAGCGTCTTTATTTTTCATACATCAACTCAACTCACTGCCATCGAGTTGATTCCAACTCACAATGACACCCTTTGGGGTTCTGAGGCAGTAAATGTTTATGGAAGTAGATTGTCCAGTCTTCCTTCTGAGGAGTGCCTGGTGGGTTTGAACTACCAGCCTCCTGGTTAGCAGTCAAATGCCTTAGGCACTATGCCACCAGTAAAATATTTTAAGTTTCCTACTGTTTCATAAAAAAAAAATAGCCATGAGATGAGTTTCTAAATAATTTCAAAGCTTTTATTTTAAAAATTTTTAATCTACAGAAAAGTGAAAAACAGTACATAATTTCTATATACCAACCAATCAAGATTAATAGTTAGCAATTGTCATGTTTGCTTACTATATTTTTATGGGAGCTCTGGTAGCATAGTGGCTAAGACACTTGCCTGCTCACCAGAAGGCTGGTGGTTCAAACCCACCAGCCACTCCTCGGAAGGAAGGTTGGGCAATCCTACTTCCGTAGTGATACTGCCTCGGAAACCCAAGGAGGGGTCACTATGAGTCAGGGCTGACTCGACGGCACATAACAACAACAACAACATAACTTAGAGTAAATATAGCTATCGTGAAATTTCCTTTTAAATAGGCACTATTCATTATTCATATTCTATAAAAAATAATATTTTCCTGCACAAGAAAATACTATCACATTTAACAAACTTAAAAATAACTCTTCATTTTTATTTTTCACTCACTCCAGTAATCAAAAAATATCTTTCACAGGTAGGTGCCAATTAAAAACAAGTATTATATTGGAATGTGATGAGCTTTATAGGTCATGCTGTCTACATCATACTGCATTGCAACAAGCACACACAATGTTTCTGGATCTGAGATGGTAGACTAGGCAGACACACTACCCAGCTCTTTCAGTGATCAGAAACATTGCTCTCCTCACCTACACCCACCCTACAGCTGGTCAAACACCTCCCTACTGCCAGTCCTGGCCTTTTTATTTTTTTAAAATCTTTCTGCTTAGCTCTTCCATCCTTCTGTCTTGCCTCAAAAAGCAGGAGCCCATTCTCTGCTGCTCATGCAGGTAGTAGCTCCTGTCCTGACCCCACCCTGGTTGGAAATGCATATCCATGCCAATGTGTGTAGAAGCTGGCACTTTTGACAGTACTGTGCTGCTTTTTTTCTTCTCCTTCTCCTTAGTCCTTCCCTCTTCTACCCATTGCTTTCCTTCTCTGTATTTATTTATTTATTGCCTTCACCCTATCTTTTATTTGCTTTTTAAATCATCTTTTCTGTTTTTCTGTTCCAGCCTCCACCTCAGTGGTCAGCAGTGTCTGCCCCAACCTTCTGAGACCAGCAGTGTGAGTGATCCCAGTGTGAGTCCCATGTTCCTGCTGCAGCTGAGGGAACTCAGTGTTCCTGGTCCAGCTATGCATGGCAACTAACACTTGGCAAAGTTTTTTTGCTTTTTCTTTCTCTCTCTCTCTTCTCTCTTTTTTTTTTTTTTTTTTTTTTTTTTTTTTTTTTTCTTTTTTCTCATTTTCTCAGTCCTTCTCTCTTCCCTTACTTTTTTTTCCTTTTGCACTTTCTTCTTTTTCTCTATCTTCCCATAGCATTATTTTTCTCTTTACCTTCTTTTTTTTCTTCTTTTTTTTGATCTGCCTGAGTGTACACCTTGCCCCTCACCACCCCATGTTCAGTAGTGCTGCTCCTAACCCTCCATATTCAGTGGTGCATGCTCCCATGGAGGGAATGCTCCATTTCCACAACAGCCATCTTTGGTGATTGCACCTTAAAATTTATTTTTTGTTGTTTTTGTTTCTTTGTTTATTTGTTTGTTTTTCTTCCTATTCTATTTTTTCTTGTCCTTTATCCTCTTTCTCTTCTTAAGTCTCTCCTTTTCCAACCTGTTTTTCCCTTTTTTATTTTTCCTTTCTTTTTTATTTTTCCTCTTCTGCATCTTCCCTCCTTTTTTTTCTTTCTCTTTCCCCAGCATTAGGGAGCCAGTGCCCCTACCCAACCAGACACAACACATCTGCTGCCACTCTGGGGATGTGTCACTATCCATTCCAACACTACTGGACCAATGACAGACAGTTACCAACACTCACCTCACCTCCCTTCAGCTACTATGCAGGATCAGTGATCAGAGACCCATACCCACACTCCCACCTGCTGCCAAATCTTCCCAGAAACAGGTAAAGAGGTCCTTAGTGCTGTCAAACTAGCAACCAGAGTAACACAACCTCCCTGATCCTGGTTATATATATTCCAGAACAGGAAGACACAAAACAAACAGAGCAAAACAAAAAAATTAGGATGAAGCAAACTAACATGTAATCAACAAATTAATATGACAGTACATGTCTCGGACACAGCAGATGACTTCAAATCACACACAAAAAAAGCAGGACATGATACCTCAAACAAAAGAAGGTATGCTAATGGAATTGCCTGGTAAGGAATTCCAAATAATTATATTTATATTCCTTCAACAGATTGAGAAAAAGCTTGAGGAAATCATAAAGCCAAGGAAAACACAATCAAAACTCTAGAAGACCTCAAGAAAACAATACAAGAGCAAATTAACAAAATAAATGAATAATTAGAAACCATACAAAAACAGCAAATAGAAATCCAAAAGATTAATACTAAAATTTCAGAAATGACTAATGCATTGTAAGGAAAAAGAGGTAGAATTGAATCAATGTAATACAGAATTATCAAGCTTGAAGACAAATCTCTTAACACCAATCTGTTGGAGGAAAAAATCACAAAAAAGAACAAAGTGAGTAAACCAAAAGATTCATTTGGGACACCATGAAAGGGATTAATGCATGTGTGATTGGAATTCTAGAACAGGAAGACACACACACACACACACAAAAAAAAAAAAAAAGGCACTGAGAAAATTGTCCAAGATTTATTGGGAAAAAAACTTCCCTAATATCATGAAAGATAAGATGATAAGAATTCAAGAAGTTCAATGAACCCCAGATAGAATACACTCTAAAAGACAATTACCAAGACATATAATTAAACTTTCCAAAATCAAAGACAAAGAAAGTAGCTCAAGAAAAATGAAAAGTCACCTACAAAGCAGAACCAAGAAGACCAAGCTCTGATTTATCAGCAAAAACCATGCAGACAACAAGGCAATGAGATGACATATATAAAACACTTAAAAAAAAAAAATTGCCAACCAAAGATTATATATCCAGTAAAACTGTCTCTCAAATACAATGGTGAAATAAGGACATTCTCAGAGAAACAGAAATTAAGAGAATCTGCAAAAACCAAAACAAATTATAAGAAACCCTACCGGGAGTCTTCAAGACAGAGGACTACCAATGGCTGACAACTGGAGGTTAAGATGTGTGGCAACATTATCTGGAAATCAACCCAGAAATAAAAGTATTAAAAATAAAATAAACGTACAAGATGGAAAATAGGGAATGAGAAATACCAATTTGTAAGTGATGACAACTACAAAGCAAAAGAGGGAATAAATGATATAGTTACAGAACTTCCAAAGGGAAAGGAAGTCAAGAACTTGTCAAGATAGAATGGATTGCTTTAAACTTGGGAAAATAGCAGTAAATTAGAGAAAAACCTCAAAGGATATTAATAAACCTTCACACCAAAATTTAAAAAAAAAGAAAGAAAATAATAAAGTCTTAGAAAGCACTAAAATAATAGCAATGAAGGAAATGATAAGAAAATTTGTAAACAAAATGAGCTCAGCACAGAAAAATACATGGAACAAAGAATCCATCAAACCTCCCCCCCCACACACACACACACACACTCAAAAAAAACAGCAATCCAATTAAAAAATGATTTTACTGGTCCGATACAGACTGGTGAAATCCCAGATATTATGGCCCCAAGTCACCCTTCCATCCTGGAATTGAACTAACTCCTGTGGTTTAACTCTCAGCCAAACAATAGACAAGCCTATAAGTAAAATAACTACACCAGGGAGACGCACTCCTTAAAACAAACAACCGTTGGCGATCAGAAGGATAGCATTTGCATAGGGAGAAAGGTAGAGGGGCAGGAATGGTGGGCAAGAAGGACACAGGGAAAGGGTAACCACAAAGAGGAAGTGAGAAGAGAGACATTACAATGCAGAGAATGTAATCAACTGTTTATGTTCAGACGTTGAACATAAAATGAATCTGCTTTGTAAAATTTCACCCAAATCACAATGAACAGTTTAAAGAAAGAAAAGTACAGCTGACATCTATACAAAGTGGGACCCTGAAGAAACAACCCTAAGAATTAAATCTGACCCCATCCCTATCCATAGCAGTTGTTGAAAGCAGCCCCAATCTGACCGGCAGGCAGGGTTATGACTTCCCAGTCATTTTCCAGGGACCAGAGGAAGCAGGGAGGCAGTTCTCTCTTCCAAATATAGAGATAAAATAATGATTTCTCCAAAGAGGCTTTCAGTCAGGCACTACATTGATTAAAAGCAATAAGATGCTTTTGCTTCAACTCTAGATTAATTTCAGACTTAAATGTAAAAAAAAAAAAAAAAAAAGGAAGGGGGAGGGGCAGAGGACAGGAACACACTTCATCAAAGGTCTTCAGGCAGCCAAAAAACACATGAAGAAATGCTTACAATCATTAGCCATTGTTGTTGTTATGTGCCGTCGAGTCGGCCCCGACTCATAGCGACCCCTCCTTGGGTTTCCGAGGCAGTATCACTACGGAAGTAGGATTGCCCAACCTTCCTTCCGAGGAGTGGCTGGTGGGTTTGAACCGCCAGCCGTCTGGTTAGCAGGCAAGTGTCTTAGCCACTATGCTACCAGATGCAAAGCAAAATAATAAGATATCATCTCACTCTATAGCACTTACTGCTGCTGATGAGTAGGATCTGATTCATAGCAACCCCTCCTTGGGTTTCCAAGGTGCTATCTCTATGGAAGGAGCTCTGGTAGCATAGTGCCTAAAGGCACTTGACTGCTAACCAGAAGGCTGGCGGTTCAAACCCACCAGCCACTCCTCGGAAGGAAGGTTGGGCAATCCTACTTCCGTAGTGATACTGCCTCGGAAACCCAAGGAGGGGTCGCTATGAGTCGGGGCCGACTCGACGGCAAACAACAACAACAACAACAACATCTCTATGGAAGTAGATTGCCCAATCTTCCTTCCACTTACAACAAATTTAAAAAAAAAAAAAAAAGCCTGGTGAGGATGTAGAGAGACTAGAACACTCATACGCTGCTGGCGGGATTGTAAAATAGTACAACCACTGTGGAAAATGGTATGGTGCTTCCTTAAGAAATTGTAATATAGAAATGCCATATGATCCAGCCATCCCATGACTAGGTATAGATCCTAGAGAAATAAGAGCCATGACACGAAGAGATATATGCACACACATGTTCATCGCAGCATTAGTCACAACAGGAAAAAGATGCCCATAAGTGCCCCTCAACAGATGAATGAAAAAACTACGGTATGTACACACAATGGAATACTACACAATGTTAAAGAATATGGATAAATCTGCAAAACACATCATAACATGGATGAACCTAGGGGCATTATGATGAGTGAAATTAGTCAGTCACAAAAGGACAATTATTATATGAGAACACTACTGTAAAAAGTTAAGGTTTACACACAGAAAAAAATTGTCTTTGAAGATTACCAGGGGTGGGAGGGGAAAGGAGGGAATATCACCAACTAAAGGGTTGTTGTTGTTGTTGTTGTTATTTGCCATCGAGTCGGCCCCTGACTCCTAGCGACCCCTCCTTGGGTTTCCGAGGCAGTTATCACTACAGAAGTAGGATTGCCCAACCTTCCTTCCGAGGAGTGGCTGGTGGGTTTGAACTGCCAGCCTCCTGGTTAGCAGTCAAGTGCCTTGGCACTATGCTACCAGAACTAAAGGGTAGACATGTATTAACTTGGGTGAAGAAAAAGGCAGTATACAATAAGGAGGAGGTCAGCACAAAATGATCTAGGCAGTGAAAGAGGTGGGGGAGCACAAGAGTTAAAGGCAACAAAAGTGAATACTATTGCTTACACAATCCTGCAATAGTAATAACAATAATTTAGGAGTGGATGCATAGATTGACACTCAAGCTGAACAGTGAATGGGACTACACCGATGAATATACAAAGGTTTAAAAGATGCTATCTCTACCTGTATAACTACATGTGTTGCAAATATATCCATAAATGTAGTAGAACATAAAGGACAAAGTTATGAAAACATCTTAGTCATAAGCATACACCTTGAGGGAATGAGTTGCTGGGTATGGAGTTTTGCAACCATGCTATCAGGGAACACTAAGGTCAATTGGCATAACATAGTCCACAAAGACAATGTTCTACATCCTACTTTGGTGAGTAGTGACTGGGCTCTTAATAGCTTGTGAGCAGCCATTTAAGGTGCAACTATTGGTCTCTCCCCATCCAGAGCAAAGAAGAGTGAAGAAAATCAAAGATTCAGGAAACAATTAGTCCAAAGGACTAGTGGAGCATGTGAACTCCATCCTCAACCACATTGAGACCAGAAAAACTAGATGATATTCTGCTACCACTACCAACCACTCTGAAAGGAACCACAATAAGTACTGGATAGAGAGAGGGAAATGTGGAACAAAACCAAAATTACTAAAAAAAAGATCAGGCTTACTGGTCTGATGAAGACTGGTTGAACCCCCAAGAGCATGGCCCTTAGGCACCCTTCCAGCTAGGAAATGAACTTAACCCTTGTGATTCTACTGGCAGCCAAATGATGTAAGGTGAACAGTAATATCAGGAGGATATGAACTCACTACAACATCAAGCATATGAGAAAAGGAGGACAGCATTTGCCCAGAGATAGAGCTAGGAAAGTGGGAGGGGATGGAAAGGAAGAACAAAGGGAAGGGGTGGAGTTAGGGAAGAAGTGAGAATAATGTTGTTACAGTATGAGGACTGCAGTAAATGTTACAAAACAGAATGTGTGTGGATTGTTGAAAGGAGAAAAACAATTTGCTCATAAGCTTTCACCCAAATCACAATTTAAGAAGATGACGATGCACACAGTATCAGGTTGCTACCCTGTTAGTGAGCTAATACTGAACCCTAGGTTAAGGGGTGACACCTTGGTCATTATTTTGTAAAGTTAAGTAATTTTCCCTTTGTGACTAGCAAGTAATCTGTGGAGTGATATTCTGCCACCATGTGAATATCTGTAGAAATCTTTCATCTAATGATTTTAACATACACTAATGATCCTGGATCAAATGTTTTATTAGAAATTGCCAAAAAAAAAAAAGCATAATATCAAATGATAATAAACTGTAAGATGGCACAAAAGCCAGTCCTGTTCCCCAACTCTCCCTAATTAGTTCAATTCTGAACACAGTTGCATGGAATTTTGTGTTATTATATGCTGCATTCAATATTGACAAGTAAAAGAGGATTACACTTGAATGTAAAAAGAACCCTACTATAAGATCTGGCTTGTGTAAAATGAGAGGAGTCTTAAAAATTAGTAATAGAAATACCAATGTTCAGAAATCCTAAGCCACATACCATTTTTACAAAAAGTTACCTGGAATGCATTATGTTAAATTTTCTGATATAATGGGTAGAAGTAATAGATAAATTATGCTGGACAGTACAAACCAACAATCTAACAGCTTGAACTATTTTTGTAACGACTTAATCAAATGACATTTTGCATGTGCAAATGGCTAATTTACTTCTGGTCAAGTACTTTAGCAGAGTTCTGGAAGTCTTCTTTGCTTGCTCTTTGTTTTCATAGTCACTTAGAATCAGAAATTCTATAACTCTGAGTTTTCTAACTTTTTGGGATTAGATTTTCCCCTTTTGTGTATCACGGCATATCTTCTGCATTTATAAATTTACCTTCAACGCTGCAAAGTCTGAGTAGAAGGAACACCCACCGAGCATGAATGGAAAAGATATTAAACTTAAGGGAGGTTAGTTGTTAGGGTGGGGAATTTAAAAATTAAGATTCTGATAGAAACAAGGAGATTTGAGGAAATGCTGGAAAAAAGCCAATTCTCTGAGTTCTTAGTCTGCTCTAGTAGACTGGGGAGGTTTAACTAAGCTCCCAATAGACTTTTGAACTCAGAAAACTTATTCAAACTCATTGTGAACCCTTTGAGGTTGACTCATTACTAATATTTTTCCATTTTAGGGTAACATTTCCCATTGACACTAACCAGCACAATCTCAATGTGGATAAGTGGAATAGGAAGTGCAAGATCACTGAACTTTTGTAAAATGACTTATTTATTATTTTACCTAATTCCTCAGACATGCTTTGTGGATTTGTTATTATTATTCGATTTTTAAGTTTTATTTTCCATCCAGTGGACCTAATCTTCCTAGGAAGGTCCTGAACAACAGGGACAGCTGTTAAAAGAATGAGCTCACTAATTAGTTTCATACTGGGAAAATAAATAGTGTAACAAGTAACTTACCTTATTGTTTATTTCTTAAAGGATAGTGTGGAAAATGTCCATTCATAACTTAATTGCAGTAAAATAAACAGAACTCAACTTGGGTGCTTTGGTTGACAAATTTTCTAAGAGTGGATCTGTTCCAAATTAAAATAAGAACCTGTCTTCACAAGCTTGGTTGTTATTTATCTATCTATCTATTTATTATCTTTTGGACTGAGAGCCGCTCAGTGGTGGATAAATTATTCTTTTAAATCCAGGTGGAAGACAATCAGGCTGTTCCTTAAGGAACTCCAGCACTAGGTCCACATAGCATTCTGTTATGGGAAGAACATAAAAAAACAGCATTTCTTGCATAATGTCAGGTTTCTGTAGAGTCTAAATAAATATAGCTTATGGTAATATTATCATATTGTTCTGTTTCAATAATGGAAGTATATTCACTTTACCTGTTCTAAAAATGCGGTGTTGCTATTCTTTAAATGGATGTTATTATATATATATATTTATTTATTTATTTATTTATTTATAGATTTATTTATTTATTGAAAATTCAGCTTTTATCCTTTTAAATAAGAACTTCCTTGTCTAAATAAATAATTACCATCACACACCAAAATAAAAATTTGTTTGAAAAATAATACTGGTTAGACTTCAACATTATATATAATACTTTATTGCACCTCATTTTTTTTTTTACATTTCTTACTCAAAAGATCCAGTATTTGTTAACCCACAATTTATACTTTTCTTCTGGACAAACTTAAAATTTAATGCCCATCAGAATTATGACATGGTTCAACATAACTTTGCTTCTCTATCTTGCCTGGAGCCAGTCAGAATGAAGACAAACCCGCAGCCAGTTCCAGTGGGGGGCCATAAAACATCAGTTTGTGTTTCCCTATTACAAGCAAACAGCATCTAACCTGGGAAGTCCTCAAAAATACCCAACCATTTAGGAATGCATTCTTGTGTATGTCACTTCAATAAAGAAAAGTGGCTAGCAGTGTGAGATTGAGAGAAACAGTAAGGGAAAGGAACAGTAAGGAAAATAGAAAATCAAAAACAAAAAACCAAACTCACTGCCATCAAGTCAAATCCAACTCATAACAACCCCTCCTTGAGTTTCCAGGGTGGTATCTCTAAAGATGTAAATTGCCCAGTCTTCTTTCTGAGGAGTGGCTGGTAGGTTTGAACCCCCAGCCTTCTGGTTAGCAGTTAAATGCCTTCAGAAAATAGAGGGGGAAAAGAAAAGTTAAAAGGTAGAAAGCATTTACAGTGGATTTCTCACTTTCTTTGTAGTTTTCTAGAACAACGTTCTGGAATAAAGGACAAGTGATCATGTAACATGATGTACAAATAATAAGTAATGCAAAAGTAAGAGTTTAACAGGGAACTTAAGTTAAAAAAATAAATTCCAGATGTTCAAAAAAAAAGTAAAATTTAGAAACTACTTGAGTTATTCACTTTAAGGAGTCAAATAATGTAACATACTGACTTGAGGAAAACCTAGCACCTTTGCCTCAACTGAGTTTCTAGAATGTTTAACTATAGAAAAATCTAGGGATTTTCAAGGTATTTTACAGAGTAAATTTTTTTATGGTGCTCTTTTTTCCTCTCATTTATTGCATTCAGACACTTTTCAGGTAAAATATAAATTTTAAAAGTATCGCTTGCTGAAATGCTTGCCATTCTGTATAAATAGGTGCATTAGATAAAATATTAATAGTATGCAGTAATTCTGCAAATTGCTGAGCCGTGCATAAACTCATGTTGATTTCTGCCCCTATCTTTTTGGTAATTCTAAAATGAAAGAAAAAAATGTCTATGATTGATTACTTGCCATGATAGAGAAGTGAAAGAAAATGAGATTAGTGGTAAACCAAAGAGAAAGTATCAATTTATATTGCTCAAAGCTTGTTAACCATATATAGCATGGCTGGTTGTATTTTTTAAAAAAATGGTCACAGAAATATATTTGATCTTACAACAATATTTTCAGATCCTTGCCATTCCCTTATCAAGAAGTAGAGTTTATTTTCCCCTCCACTTGAAGCTGGTTGAACATTATGAGTAAAATGTAACACAGGTGATGCTGCATGACTTTGGAGGGGAGGTCATAATAGGTAGTAGGGCTTCTGCCTGGCTATCTCTTGAAACATTCACCTTTGTAACCTAGCTACTGCATAGAAAGTCAGTTATGATTGTTATAGCCTTCAATAAGATGCTAGTGGACCGCTAGCATTAGCTACAGAACAAATGAATAAATGGCTAGAGCCTCCAGTGTTCAGGCTGCCTTCTGCTGATGGTAAGTGAAGCAGACAAAGTTGAACTCACTGAACTTTGCCCAAATGGAAAATATGTGAGCAAAATCAATTTTTTTTTTTTTTTCAGCCACTAAATTTAGGGGTTTGTTGTGCGACCACAGCAATTAAAATGTGTGCTATTTTCTGAATAAGTGTTTAGCAGGAACAGAGCAATGTAAAAATCCTCTGCATATCTATCTAAGCGTTAAAGCTGATGATTGGTCTTAACACATGGGAAGTGCTTCTCAGTATCACTAGGAAGCAATTTAAATACAGAACTTTCACGGGTCTAAAATATTTTAGTTTCTGGTTTACAGACCCATATCAATTAAAAAAGCATAAAATACAACCACACAGATATAGAAAAATTATTTTAAAAACCTAACACTCTGCATTGTGATAACTCTACATCATCCAGTAAAAGTTAATGTTGAAAATCTTATTTTAAAATGCAAGGTGTTCTATGTAAATAAATACCCCTACAATATATATTAGAATTAACTTGATTTAAAGTGTTTTTAATCTTAGCTGGGGAAGTTTTAAATTAAGTGAAAATTCAGTGTTATAGCAACTTTATAGAGCATGACTAACATGAATAATGAGAATCAACTGTTTGTGGGAATTAATTGTTGGGCTTTAAAAGTGGATTGCAGAAGTAAGAACAATAACAAATTGATTAAACAAATACCACTAAGTTTTAAACATTTTACCACACTTGTCAAGTAAGTCTTAGGTAGAAAATACCATAGAGGTGAGGAAAGAACAATGCATGGAGTATAAAAAATGTACTCTGTCTTACTTGAGTAGAAGTAATTCGGTTTTTGAGCACCTGTATTGCCCCTTGAAAACATCCCTATTCAATTGCTTGCCTTAAAAAAATGGAGAACTTCAAATATTTTACATTAAAATACATGTTGATATGTAATGTTGGTATATAATGGTAGAGTAAGGCCACTCCTCGGAAGGAAGGTTGGGCAATCCTACCTCCGTAGTGATACTGCCTCGGAAACCCAAGGAGGGGTCGCTATGAGTCGGGGCCGACTCGACGGCACATAACAACAACAACAACAACAAGGAAATATTACAAAACGTAGTTGAAAAGTGAAATCTCCATCACTTCAGAAATAAAAATCTAATTTATTACAACTAATAAAATTAGATAATCTGATTTTTGAAAAGGTAGATGGAAAATCAATCACACATGTCTACATTTACAAACACAAAAATGAAAGGATCTGCTTAAGTAAAACTTGAACCTTAATTTGCAGAGCTGAAAAAAAATTTAACATATAGGTAATTTTCGGAGCTCTGATGGCATAGTGCCTGAGGCAATTTGACTGTTAACCAGAAGGATGGCAGTTCAAAACCACCAGCCACTCCTCAGAAGGAAGACAGGCCAATCTACTTCCGTAAAGATTTATCACCTCGGAAACTCAATGGGAGTCGCTATGAGTGGGAATCGACTCGATAGCGGTGAGTTTGGGTTTTTTGTTTTTTGCTTTTTTTTTTTTTTTTGGTATAGATAATTTTAAATGGAGCTGAGTCTAGAGTTCTTAACTTATATAATTAATTATGTGATTTTTCTAACAAATCTTATCTGGCACATATTTATTTGAATTGAATTAAATAGCATTTGAAATTTGAAAACACCTTAGAGATTATCTAGTCCACTTATATTACTTTAGAATTGAGCAGATAAAGGCCAACAGAAGATAAAATACTTGCATAAGATCTCAATCTAATCTGTTTTTCTAAATAGGACCAGAATTCAGGTCATGTGACTAAAGATAATGACAATAATAAATTAGCAGATTGCATTACAATTAGAAAAACACTTTCAAACAAATATAATTGTATACAAGGCACTTTCCGCTACATCAAGTTCTTTTTCCTGCAATTTGGTTTCTACTATTTAGTCTAAGTAACTTCATGATTGTGTAAAAGACAAACTATTTTTATCTGGCTGCTTTTTTACTGGACTAAAACAATTCATTTTCTTGACGATGAATGACATTCTTCTATGTTAGGCAAGGTGACTTCTTACATGGCAATCATTAACAGATTTACTGACAATGATGAATGAGTTTTTAAATCACATTTTCTATCACTGAAATGTTTCTTGATTAGCAAACTATTTCCTTTGCTCATTTAGTCGAAGCTGAATTTCAACCACACATTTATATAAAATTCTTATGTTTGTGTCATTGTTTCAGAAGAATGTGAAATTATCTTTGAAATGTGTTCTAATTACAACAATGACAGAAAATATAAGGCTAAACCACTTTGTTCTATTTTATGATGAATTGTTCACAATTCTTCTTTCTTCAACATTTTCTTCTAAGCCTCTATAAAGTGAAAAAAAAAAGGTTTCAGTATCTTGAGAGAAAAATAGACACTTGCAAATAGATTTTAAATTACACAGTTTTTCTAGTATGGATTAAAGTATAAGAAAAGGAAGAGGACAGGCTGTTTGAATAAAAAGTAGAATTGGTTGCCATATAAATCCATCATTTTAATATTTGGGGGAGCTCTGGTAGCATAGTGGCTAAGACACTTGCCTGCTAACCAGACGGCTGGCGGTTCAAACCCACCAGCCACTCCTCGGAAGGAAGGTTGGGCAATCCTACTTCCGTAGTGATACTGCCTCGGAAACCCAAGGAGGGGTCACTATGAGTCAGGACTGACTCGATGGCACATAACAACAACAACAACCAAATACAAAGATGATGAAAATAAAAAACAAATAGTAAATTATTAAATCACATGATACTAAATTGCTGTACATAATAATTGTTTTTACCCAGAAGGTACAATAAATTTTATCAGATGTGTCCCAAAAGGCACTCTGGTGACACAGTGGTTAAAGAATTCAGCTGTTAACTGAAAGGTCCACAGTTTGAACCTACCAGTTACTCTACAGGAGAAAGATGTGGTATTTCCACAAAGATTTACAGTCTTGGAAACTCAATGAGGCAGTTCTACTCTA
The DNA here is from genome assembly GCF_000298275.1 of Orycteropus afer afer. Classification (NCBI taxonomy): domain Eukaryota; kingdom Metazoa; phylum Chordata; class Mammalia; order Tubulidentata; family Orycteropodidae; genus Orycteropus; species Orycteropus afer. The sequence continues at coordinate 278,128 of NW_006922371.1, read as the reverse complement.
CCCTCCAGGGTGCAATAAGTGGGAATTGACTTGATGGCAGTGGGTATCTGGCTTGGTGTCCCAAAATTAGCCATTGCCATTGTTGTTAGGTGCCATGGACTTGATTCTGACTCTTAGCAACCTTATGTTACAACAAAACAAAACATTGCCCAGCACTGCACCATCTTCACAGTTCCTGCTACATTTGAATCCATAGTTGTAGTCTCTGTGTCAATCCATCTCATTGAGGATCTTGCCCTTCTTTTCTGATCGTTCCACTTTACCAACCATGATATCCTTCTCCAAGGGTTGGCCTTTTCAGACCACATAACCAAAATAGGTGAGAGGAAGACTAGCTATCCTCATATCCAGGGAGCATTCCAGCTGCACTTCTTCCAGGATAGTTTCATTTGTTCTTCCGGCTGTTGTTGTTGTTGATGTTATGTGCTGTAGAGTTGGGCCCCGACTCATAGCGACCCCTCCTTGGGTTTCTGAAGCAGTATCACTACAGAAGTAGACTGCCCAACCTTCCTTCAGTCCATGGTATTTTCAGTACTCTCTCCAACACAACAATTCAGAGGCATCAATTCTTCTTTGGCCTTCCTTATTCACTGTCCAGCTTTCACATGCTTAAGAGGCAACTGAAAATACCATGACTTGGGTTAGGCACAACTTAGTCTTCATAGTGACATCTTTGCTCTTCAACACTTTAAAGAGGTCTTTGCAACAGCATGGTATTGGTACAATGATAGACAGATAGACCGATAGAACAGAATCGAAAGTCCAGATATAGATCCGTCCATCTATGGACAGCTGATGTTTGACAAAGCTCCAAAACCCATTAAATGGAGAAGAGACAGCCTCTTTAACAAATGGTGCTGACAAAACTGGATATACACTTAAAGAAAAATGAAATAAGACCCATACCTCACCCCAAACACAAAAACAAACTCAAGCTGGATCAAAGACTTAAATGTAAAACCCAAAATGATAAATTCATCAAAGTTAAAATAAGGGCAAATCTGGGGGCCTTAATTTATGGCATAAATAGATTATCAAGCATAACCCAGAATGCACAGGAGGTGGAAAAGAGGCTAGATGACTGGGACCTTTTGAAAATTAAATTCTTATGTGCATTGGAAGAATTCATCAAAAGGCTAAAAAGAGAACCGATAGATTGGGAAAAAATATTTGCCTATGACATATCTGATAAAGGCTTATCTCCAAAATCTATAGAAAAATTCAACACCTCAACACCAAAAAGACAAATATCCCAATTCATAAATGGGCAAAAGACTTGAACAGACACTTCACCAAAGACGATATATTGGTGGTCAACAAACACATGAAGAATTGCTCATTAGCCATTAGAGAGATGCAAATCAAAACAACAATGAGATATCATCTCACACCGGCAATAATAACAAAGTTCAACAGGACAGAAAAGAACAAATGCTCGCAAGGTTGCAGAGAGATTGGAATTCTTGTGCACTGCTGGTGGGATTGTAAAATGGTACAATCATTGTGGCATACAGTATGGCATTTCCTTAAAAAACTGAAAACAGAAATACCAATATTCAGCAATTCCATTACTCATATTATATCCTAAAGAGGTGAGAAACAGCACATGAACAGACATATGCACACCTGTGTTCATCACAGTACAATTCACTATAGCAAAGAGATGGAAACAACCTAAATGCCCATCAATGAATGCGTGGATAACCAAATTATGGTACATACACACGGAGGAATACTATGCTACATTAAAGAACAATGAGGGATACAAGAATCATGTCACAACGTAGATGACCTTGGAGGACATTATGCTGAGTGAAATAAGTCAATCAAGGAAGGATAAGTACCTTATGAGTCCATTACTGTAAAAAGACAAAGAAGGGTTTGCTTGGGAAAGAGAACTCACTTTGTAGGTTACTGGGGTGGAGAGGGAAGAGGAGGGATTAATTTCAGGCTAGTTGGAGCTGACACGCTGATGTGGGTAAGAGGACAGATGTATGGAAAGAGTCTTTGACCACCATGATAACATTAGGAAAAGGGAAGACACCAAATTGTGTACATAAGAGATAGACGACAGATGCTAATACCAACCAGTGTGCCTACAATATTGCATTACCATTAACGCCAAACACCAGGCTACAGATAAACACACAAACACCTGAGAGGATCACATGGGGGTCAGTGAACAGGAGTATATTCTAGACCAAGGATAGATTCAGCTGAGGCTAATCTTGCACAGATACCAGTGACACAAAATACCTGCAATCCTTACAGAAACAACAGAAGATAGACATAGAGCAATCCCTCACAGACACCCAGACACTGTGGGAGAGAAATCCAATGGATCTACTGTCTCAGGACCATAGTACTGTGGGACACCAGACTCACTTGGCACAATAAAATATGTAAAAGCCTTGTTCCTCATCCCACATTGGTGAGTAGCGACTGGGGTCTTAAAGGCTTTCAAGCAGCCATCTAAGATGCAGCTAATGGTCTCCTATTGTCGGAAGTTAAGAAGGTTGCAAAAAAACCAAGGGCATTTGGAAGCAATCAGCCATAGGATGATGGCCCTCAAGACCAGAAGAACTAGATGGTGCCTGGTTATCAATGACAATCACTCAAGAAAGGATCAAATCTAGAGATCCTGGATAGGGTGGGAGGAAAAACATGGAACAAAATCCAAAAACTCAGTAACGATAAGAATTACTGGTCGGATGGAGTCTGGTGAGATCCCCAATACTATGGTCCTGGGATACATTCTGGGCCTGGAATAAAGCTCACTCCCAAGGGCTGGCTCTCAGCCCAGTAGTAAACCATATGTACATGCAGACCACTCAACCCACATGGGAGCTCTGGTAGCGTAGTGCCTAAGGCACTTGACTGCTAACCAGAAGGCTGACGGTTCAAACCCACCAGCCACTCCTCAGAAGGAAGATGGAGCAATCTACTTCCGAAGTGATACTGCCTTGGAAACCTAATGAGGGGTCACTATGACTCGGGACTCAGGGGCACATAACAACAACAACAACCCGCATACTCTGTGGAAATGCATCCCTTGAATCAATCAACCACAGGGCACCAGAGGGGCAACATTCATGGAGGAAAAGCAGGACAAACAGGAGTGCATAACCTCCCTAGGGGAGGAGATTGGGTTAGGGTTGGGCATGGTAAAGGGGAGTGAAACTAAATGTACACATTCTGTGGGATCAGCTTTCTTGGGAATGGGTACAAATATGAATCTCTTCCAATCAGTTGGCCAGGTAGCTGTCTTCCAAATTTCTCGTCATAGGCAAGTGAGTGCCTCCAGTGCGGCATACATTTGTTGAAACATCTCAATGGTATTCTGTCAATTCCTGGAGTCTTATTCTTTACCAATTCCTTCAGTGCAGCTTTGACTTCTTCCTTCAGTATCATTAGTTATTGATCATATGCCATCTCCTGAAATGTATGAACATTGACCAATTCACAGAAGTTGGTAAAATTCGTCTATTTCTTCATGTTTGGCTTTAGTGATTAATGTGTAACTTTTAATAATAGTCTTATTAACCAGTCTTCCTTTTAGGAGTATGGATATTATCCTAACACTGACAGCACTGGACATCAGCATAGATCTTGAAATGTTCTTTTTATGATGAATGGGACACCATTTCTCTTCAATTTGCCATTCCCGGCATAGTAGACCACATGATTGTGTGATTCAAAACCAGTCCATTTCAGCTCCCTAATGCCTATGATATTGAACTTTATGCATTCCATTTCTTTTTTGACAATTTCCAATTTTCCTATATTCATACTTCATACCCTCCATATTCTGATTATTAATGAATGTTTGCAACTGTTTCTTCCCATTTTAAGTCATGCCTCATCAGCAAATGAACGTCCCAAAAGTTTTACTCTGTCTACATGATTAAGATAGACTCTACTTTGGGGAAGCAGCTCTTACCCAGCTATATCTAGTGCCTTTCAACCTAAGGGGCTCATCTTCTGGCAGGATATGAGACAATGTTTCACAGCTTCTCGCAGAGTTTTCTGGTATTAGACAGTGTTTCACTGCTATTTGTAAGGTTTTCAGCGCCCCTGTTTTTTTCGGAAGTGGATGGCCCCATCCTTCTTCCCAGTCTGTCTTTGTCTGGAAGCCCCATTAAAACCTGTTCACCATGGTTGACCCTGCTGGTTTTTAACATATCAGTGGCATACCCTCCAGCCTCACAGCAACACACAATCCACCACAGTAAGGCAAACTGAAAGATGATTGGTGGCCAAAATTGTATAAACCAACAATACATTTGGGTTTTGTGCATGTAAAAATAAGATCTGGATATAAAGAAAGCTCCTCTGTACTTGATTTTTAATAATGCTGATCTGTATTTATTTACTTCTTCTTCACATTAAAATTCTGTTCTTTACTTACAGGATAAGTGAAATGATTTAATCCCATATCTCAGTTATGATTTGTTTACCTTCCTTCATTGGGGAAACAGGGCAATTCCCATAATTTATCCAGCATTATATAGGGTTTCATTATTTTTGTTTATTCAGATATATTTCAATTATTAACTTCATGGGAACATAAGCTAGTAAAAAAAAAGTATTCCTTATTTTGATACCAAGAAGTCATCAGAATTAACAAGTTAATGTTTATCAATTCTCATAAACACTCAAGTGTATGATTCTGCATTAGTACAAAGGATTATCTGGTGAGCCAAATTAACTGAAGTGAACAGTATGGCAAAACAAGAATTATCTGCCTTTAAGAATTAAGTAATTATGTATAATTAATGAAAAGGAATAATAATTAGTGAATACATGGTACTTACACAATAATCAGTTAACACTTTAAAAATAATTAACTTTCCTAATGACTATTTTCAAGAAAATTAATATGGTTTGCATGAGTAGCGGGTGACAGCTGAAATACTAATAGCTTCTCATTACAGCACTGCCAGAGGGGATGGAAAGAATGCAGTGAGAGCAAACCTTCATGGTTTTCATTAGTATATTCCTCATGGTTCCTTTGCTGAAGAGTAATAAATGTCTCTTCAGCAAATTTGAGTGATGTGTATTATATATGCTCACTGCCATCAAGTTGGATCCTACTCATACTGACCCTTCCTTGGGGTTCCGAGGTGTTATCACTACGGAAGTAGATTGCCCAATCTTACTTTCAGGGAGTGGCCGGTGGGTTTAAACTGCCAGCCTTCTGGTTAGCAGTCAAATGGCTCAGGCACTACACCACCAGAGCTCCCGATAATTCAGATATTCAGTGTTAAACTGATGATTAAAATCAAAATCTTGCCAGTAACCAGGTATTATAATGATCTTTAAAAACTATTCCCACTGGGATTAGTATGCAGATTAATAACTAATGACTAGAGTGAGCCACAGGATCTCTGGTGGCACAGTGGTTAAAGCAATTTTCCAGGTTCCTGATAGCATCTTATGCTTTAAATTAGACCATTTTCAGCCCAAATTTCAGATGGACAGCTTACTACTTATGAAGCCTTAAATAAATCAGTTAACTTCTCTTGCCCCATTTTCTCATCTATCTAGATAGATGACCTAACACCAAAGTTGTGAATGATTGTAAATGTCATAGAAAAACCATGATCACACACTGTGACTCATAAGGAGCCCTTGTGGCACAGTGGTTAACTCAGCTCATAACCAAAAGATCAGCGATTTAAGCTCACTAGCTGCTCTCCAGGAGAAAGATGAAGCAGTCTGCTTCCCTAACGATTTACAGCCTTTGAAACCGTACGGGGCTGTTCTACTCTGTCCATTATGGTCACTGTGAATCAGAATCTACTTCATTGCATTGGGTTTGGTTTTGGGGTTTTGGTTCATGACTCACAAAACAAGCATGCCATAAGTGATAGCTTAGCCCTCATCCTATGAACAACATGAAGGAGCCCTGGAGATGCACAAATTAAGAGCTCAGCTGCTAATCCAAATGTCAGCAGTTTGACTCCACCAGCCACTACAAGGAGAAAGATGTGGCAGTCTATTTCGGTAAAGACTTACAGCCTTGGAAATTCTGTGGGACAGTTCTTTCTGTCCTATAGGGTTGCTATGAGTCAGGATCAACTCCAAGGCAGTGAATTTTGGGGTTAGTTCGCACCAGAAAGAGAACAAATTCCTGATCAAGGAAACAAAGAGATAAAATTTCTCCCTCCTCTAACTACACCTGCTTCTAAATGCTCTATTGTTAATTCTTTCCAAATGTGAGTTTATAACTGTAGGAATTTTTCTTCTCTTTTTCATCCTTGACATGGACTTTTGTCTCAGGATCTTAGCAACTGGATAGCCCTAGACTTGTCCATCTTACACTCCTACACATTACTCTTGATAGAACATCTCTTGGGCATCATTTTGGAACAGTACATTTTGCTAAAGTGTAAGAAAAAGGAGATATATAAGAGACAAATTCAGCTCACTATGTTGTCCTAAAGTCTAGTAGAGGACACAGCTGTATTCAGAGAGAGAGCACGTTAAGAAGTGGTCTCCTGAGAAGGTGTCAAGAATATTAAGACATAAGGAATTCAATATTTTGCAGTGTTAAAACCAGGGGGACCTTAAATTTAATTTAGTCCAAACCCCTTATCTTGCAAACTAGGTCCAAAGATAAGTATAACTGGTATAATAAACCAAACAAAACCAAACTTACTGCCATCAAAATCGATTCCAACTCAAGTGACTCTCATTGGGTTTCTAAGGCTGTAAATCTTTACAGAAGTAGATTGCCTCATCTTCTTCTGTGGAGCAGCTGGTGGGTTAGAACTGATAACTTTCTAGTTAGCAGTCCAGTGCCTTATCCACTATGCCACCAGAGCTCCGTAACTGATAATAATAATCTACAGTAAATCAATAAGTATGATAAAATAAGAAAAAGAGTGTTCTAGCTGCTACCTGGTTCATAACTTTTTTCATTCATGCTCAAGATCCAGAAAAAAACTAATTCACTGCCATCAAGTTGATTCTGACTCATAGCTATCCTTGTTGGGTTTCCAAGGCTGTAAATCCTTATGAAAGCAGATCGCCTTATCTTTCCTCTGCTGAGTGGCTGGTGGGTTCGAACCACTGATCTTTCGGTTAGCAGCCAAATGCCTTACGCACTATCAGAGCTCCTTATGCTCAAGATCAGGAGTCTCTGAAGCAGAGTACACATGCCCCAGAATGTATGTAAACCAAGCCACTGTAATTCGCACAGAAAATGTTACCATTTATAATGTATATTTACTTTTCATATTTAAAGGAGAAAAGAAAATACGTGATAAACCTTCACAAATTGATAGTCTACCTTCACTAGCATGATATATATGTGATAGATGTTCATGTTGCCTACAATATTGAGGATGTCCTAAGAAAAGAGTGGGAGATCTATAATTAGGAGAAGTGGAATAAATGTACCTTTGTTTATGCATTTGCTTTCATCTTATTGATGAATAATGTGGGCTACATTTGCACTAAACCAAAAAGCAAACCTGTTCTCATCAAGTTGATTTCAACTTACAGACACCCCATGTGTTACAGAAAGATACTCTTGCAGAGAGTTTTCTTAAGGAGCTCTGGTGGTGTAGTGGTTAAGGCATTTGGCTGCTAAGCAAAAGGTCAGTGTTACCAATGCACTAGCTGGTCCACAGAGGAAAGATGATGGGGCAGCCTTCTTCCATAAAGATTTACAGCCTTAGAAACTGAATGAGGGCTGCTATGAGTCGGAATTGACTCAATGGCAGTGAGTTGTGTGTGTGTGTGTGTGTGTGTGTATGGTTTTCTTGCCTATAATTTTTACAAAAGCAATTTCCTATGCCTTTCTTTATCAGAGATACTGGGTAGGTCAAATTGGCAACCTTTAGGCTAGCAACCAATCACAAATGACTTGTAACATCCAGCCTCCTTTACATTTCCACATGAAACTGGATTTATGGATTATGTTACAAAGTTTTAACAAACAAGTGAATGTGTAAATTGTATTATCTAGTTACAACTAAATGAACGCTATGGGCAATCTACTTTGTAGTGATACCGCCTTGGAAACCCGAGGAGTGGTCGCTATGACTCAGCTCCAACTCAGCGGCATTGAGTTTGTTTTTCTAAAAAAAAAAGGGAGGGGGGCAAGCAATTAACAATTATACCTGCAATGAAACCAATGAATGAAGATAATACTAATAATGTAAGTACAAACAAACAAAAAAGTGCCTGAACTTACACTATTGCCAATCCTAGTATGAGAGCTTCACTGGCCATGTTATAAAGGAAAATATGTAAAGCCTAACTAGACCTCAAAAGAAATCAACCCCCCCCAAAAAAAAATAATAATCAAGATGACTATTAAAAATATGAATATATACCTTATTCTAAGTAACAAAAAAAAAAATTCAGCTTAAGTGGACACAGTACCTAGAGATACTAGTTACCAAAACTAAACTCACTGCCGTCAAGTGGGTTCTGATTCACAGCAAACCCTCCTTGGGTTTCCAAGGCAGTATCACTACAGAAGTAGATAGCTCAACTTTCCTTCTGAGAAGTGGCTGGTGGGTTTGAACTGCCAGCCTTCTGATTAGCAGTCAAATGCTTTAGGCACTATGCCACCAATATTTGTGTGTAATTTATAAATAAATAAATACTGGAGGTAAATAATCAAAAATATTTGGAAGTTGGCCAAAACCTCAAGCAATCCAAATGTCCATCAACAAGTGAATGGATAAACAAACTATAGTTTATGCATACAATGTAATACTACTCTGCAATAAAAAGAAAATAAATTACAGATTTTCCAAATACTTTGTTGTGAGAAAAAAGGAAATAAAAATGCAAATAAAACTTTTCTTTGTATAAAGTTCAAGTTCAAATTCTATGGTGACAGAAATTAAGACAATGGGGAATGACTGGAAGGAGACATGAGAGGACTTTCTAGGATGATGGAAATGTCTTGATTTGAGTGTTGGCTATTGTTCTTAGCTGCCATTGATCAGAATCCCACTTATGATGACCACAGGAAAAAATGCTGCTGCCACGTCCAGCACCATCCCCATGATCAGTTGTGGATCAGAGCATTGAGATCCATAAAGTTTTTATTCACTAATTTTTCAAATGTAGATTGGCAGGGCTGTCTTCCTATTCTGTCTTAGTCTGGACTGACAGAGATGTGGCAGCTGCACGTGAACTGCACTGACCAGGAATCAAGCCTGTCTCCTTTAAACAAATCAAGGATTCTGCTGCTAAGCCAACATTTCCCTTGGGTAATAGTTACACAAGAGTATACATTTCTCAAAAATCATTGAATTTCCTGAAAAGTCATTAAATTTCCCCAAAATAATACATAAATCAGACTTTAACAGAATTGAAAAGAAAATAGGTGACTCCACAGTCATAGTAGGAGACTTTAATGCACCACTTTCAATCAAAAATAGAACAACTGGAAATAAACTCAACAAAGACACAGAAAAGCTCAACAATACAATCCACCAACTTGATCCTACAGAGTACTTCACCCAACAACAGCACAGTATACATTGTTTTCCAGTACAAATGGAACATTTTCCAGAATAGACCATATGTTAGACCTCAAAGGAACCCTCAATAAATTTTAAAACACTGAAATACTGCAAAACATCTTCTCAGATCACAATGCTGTAAAGTTAGAAATCAACAATAGGAAGATCAATGGAAAAAGAGCAAACACATGGAAACTAAATAACCACCTCCTTAAAAATGACTAGGTAATAAAAGAAATAAAAAATAAAATTAAAAAATTCCTTGAGTCAAATGAGAATGAAAACACAACACACCAAAATCTTTTGGATACAGCAAAAGCAGTGATCAGAGGCCAATTTATAGCAATAAATGCACACATCAAAAAAAAAAAAAAAAAAAGAAGAGCCAAAATAAACACTTTAGCCCAATATCTCCAACAATTAGAAAAAGAGCAGAAAGAAAAACCTACAGTCACCAGAAGTAAAGAAATAATAAAAAATTTGGGCAGAAATAAAAGAAACAGAAAATACAAGCACAATAGAAAAAATCAACAAGACTACAAGCTGTTTTCTTTTATAAAAGATTGACAAACTCGATAAACCACTGGCAAATTTAACAAAAGAAAAGAGAATAAAAATAACATGAATATAAAATTAATTGTGCCATATCACAAGAGAATCAACTGAAATAAAAAAGATAATATCAAGATACTATGAAGAACTGTGTCAGAAACCCAAAAGGGGTCACTATGAGTTGGAATCAACTCTATCACAGTGAGGTTTTTGTTGTTGTTTTTGTTTTTGTTTTTGTTTTTGTTTTTGTTTTATGAAGAACTGTACTTCAACAAATTTGAAAATCTTGAAGAAATGGACAGATTTCTAGAAGCACACTACTTACCTAAACTAACACAGACAGAGGTGGAAAATTTGAACAGACCCATAACAAAAGAAGAAATTAAACAGGTCATAAAAAAAATTACCAACAAATAAAAGCCCTGGCCCAGATGGTTTCACTGGAGAAATCTACCAAACATTCAGAGAACTGACACCAGTCCTACTCAAGCTATTCCAGAACATAGAAAAGGATGAAATCCTCCCAAATTCATTTTACAAAGCAAGCATAACCTTGATAACAAAAGCAGGAAAAGACATCACTAAAAACTAAAATTACAGACCAAGATTCCTCATGAGTATAGATACAAAAATCTTCAATAAATACTAGCCAACAGACTCCAACAACGCATCCAAAAATAATGCATTATGACCAAGTGGGGTTCATACCAGGTATGCAAGGATAGTTCAGCATTAGAAAAATGATCAATGTCATCTGTCACAAAAATGAAACACAGGGAAAGAACCACATGATCATATCAATCAATATAGAAAAGACATCTGATAAAATCCAACACCCATTCCTGATCAAAACTCTCAGAAAAATAGGAATAAGGGAAATTCCTCAACATAACAAGCATATATGCAAAACCAACAGCCAACATTATTCTCAGTGGAAAGAGAATAAAATCATTGCCCTTGAGAATGGGAACGAGACAACTATGCCCTCTATCACCACTTCTATTCAACATTGTATGGAAGTACTAGCCAGGGTAATAAGACAAGAAAGGGAAATCAAAAGCATCCAGATTGGTAAGTGTGTTGGATTGGGTTCTCTAGAGAAACACAAAAACCAGCAAAGTATATATATATATATATATATATATATATATATATTTATAGAGAGAGAAAGAGAGAGAGAGAGAAATTTATCTTAGATAAATGGCTCACAAGCATGTAGAAGCCGACAAGTTCAAGCTGAAAAGTT
>NW_006922371.1:247041-260069 GCF_000298275.1 Orycteropus afer afer | reverse complement strand
GCCGTTCTTCCAGCTTGTCCCTGGGATAGCATTGCAGGTAGGCCACACCCCTGGGGAAACTCCCCTTGGGCAGACCGACCGCTTAGAACTCAGTCATGTGATCCATCATGGGAACCACCACTCACAACTGGAGTCCAGCCAAGTTGACACATCTTCAACTATCACAGTAAGGAAGAAGTCAAACTATCCCTATGTGCTGATGATATGATCCTACACCTAGAAAACCCAAGAGACTGCAAAAAATCTATTGGAACTAATTGAGAGATCTAGCATCATGACAGGATACAAGGTCAACATCCAAAAATCAGTTGGATTCCTCTACACCAGCAAACAGATTGCTGAACAGGAAATAAGGAAATCAATACCAATTAAAATAGCTACCAAAAAAAATTAAATACTTGGGAATAAATCTTATGAGGGACACAAAAGACTTGTACAAAGAAAACTGTAAAAGACTACTCAAGAAATCATAAGAGATCTATATAAATGGAAGAACATACCATGCTTATGGATAGGAAGATTGAACATTGTGAAAATGTCAACTCTGCCCAAAGCAATCTATACATTCAATGCAATCTCAATGTAGATCCCACCAACATTCTTTAAGGACATGGGAAAATCAATCACTAATTTTATATGGAAAGGAAAGAGACCTCAGATAAGCAAAGCATTATTGAAGAAGAAGAAGAACAAAGTAGGTCTCACACTCCCAGGTCTCAAAGCCTACTATACAGTCACAGTAGTCAAAACAGCCTGGTACTGGTACAACAACAGACAGATAAACCAACAGAATAGAATTGAAAACCCAGAAAGAGATCCATCGACCTATGGTCAGCTGATTTTTGACAAAGGCTAAAATCCATGACGGGGAAGAGATTGTCTCTTTAACAAATGGTGCTGCCAAAACTCAATATCCATTTGCAGAAAAATGAAACAAGATCCAAACCTCACACCATACACAAAAACTAAATCCAGATGGATCAAAGACTTAAATGTGAAACCTAAAACTATAAAGTTCCTCAAGGAAAAATTAAGGGCCCTAATTTATGGTGTAAATAGACTATCAAGCATAACCTAAAATGTACAAACCAGAAGATACACTAGATGAATGGGACCTTCTAAAAATTAGTTTTTTGTGCTTCCAATGACTTCTCCAAAAGAGTAAAAAGAGAACCTATAGACTGGGAAAAAATATTTGGAAATGACATATCTGACAAGGGACTTACCTCTAAAATTTATAGAAAACTTCAATACCTCAATAACAAAAAGACAAACAATCCAATTCAAAAATTGGCAGAAGACATGAATAGACACTTCACCAAAAGGGATATTCAGGTGGCCAACAAACACATGAAGAAATGTTCACGATAATTACCCATTAGAGAGATGCAAATAAAAACAACAAGATAACATCTTGCCCCAGCAATAATAGCATACTTCAACAAGGCCGAAAACAACAAATGCTGGTGAGGATGTGGAGAGATTGGGACTCTCATACACTGCTGGTGAGACTATCAAATGATACAATCACTGTGGCAAACAGTATAGTGATTCCTTAAAAAGTTGGAATTAGAAATACCATTTGGTCCAACAATCCTATTACTGGGTATATATCCCAAAGAAGTGAGAGCCAAGACAAGAACAGATATATATATTCACTACTATGTTCATTGTGGGAGCGCTGGTAGCATAGTGGCTAAGGCACTTGACTGCTAACCAGAAGGCTGGCGGTTCAAATCCACCAGCCACTCCTCGGAAGGAAGGTTGGGCAATCCTACTTCCGTAGTGATACTGCCTCGGAAACCCAAGGAGGGGTCGCTATGAGTCGGGGCCGACTCGACGGCAAATAACAACAACAACAACATGTTCATTGTAGCACTAGTTACAATAGCAAAAAGATGAAAACAACCTAAGTGCCCATCAACAGAAGAATGGATAAGCAAACTATTATACACACAATGGAATACTATGCAACACTAAAGAGTGATGTAAAATCTACAGAACACCACATAACATGGATAAACTTAGAGTATGTTATGCTGAGTGAGATCAGTCAATCACAGAAGGACAAACGTTGTATTAGTTCATTATTATAAAAAGACAGGGAAAGATTTATATATGGAAGGAAACATTCTTTGTTGGTTACCAGGAGTTGAGGGCAGGGGAAGAAGAGGGAACACTGAAAAAGAGATAAATAAATAAAGTCATTAAATTTTACATTTAAAGTCTATGCATTTCACTGCCGATAAAGTTTACCTGGATAAAAAATGTTAGAGTCACGTTTAAATAATAATATCAGGTGCGATTCATTGCACTTTTATCTGGGGCTCCCCTGATTTAGCTCTTATTCTTTGATATTATAATTTTCACTCATATGTCCATCACTCCTCCTGATCCATGAGCATATATATTCATGTTTTATTCTGCCTCGCACAGACTATCCCTGGCACTGACTCAGGACAGGGGTTTTTGAACAAATGAATAAATGGAGGAAGTACTAAATAAATGAGGGAAGTATTTAATATTTATTTACATGTTGCTTAATATAGTTTTAATTAGTGAGCAGTCCTCCACTATGACCACGTGAAAGTTTCTCATTGCTACTAGAACAATAGTAAGTTTTTCCAGGTCTCTGAAGGCATCTTAGGCTTTAATTAAGGCAGTTTGGAACCCCATTTTCAGATGGGCATCTTACTAATTATTATTGTTAGTAGGTACTGTTGAGTCATCTCTGACTCACAGTGACCCTATGCACAGCAGAATGAAACACTGCTCAGTCCTGTGCCAGCCTCACGATCCTTGCTATAGTTGAGCCCATCATTGCAGCCACTGTGTCAATCCATCTCATTGAGAGCCTTCCCCTTCTTCATTGACCCTCCACTTTACCAAGCATGATATCCTTCTCCAGGGAATGGTTCCTTTTGAAAATATAACCAGTGTAGATGAGACGAAGTGTGGCCATTCTCACTTCAAAAGAACATTCCAGTTTCACTTCTTCCAGGACAGAATTGTTAGTCCTTTTAGCGGACAATGGTACTCTTAGCATTCTTCTCCAACACCACAGCTCAAAAGTATCAACTGTTTTTCTGCCTTTCTTATTCATTGTCCAGCTCTCAGATGCATAAGAAGTGATTAAAAATACCATGGCTTGAGTTAGGCACACATTTGTCTTCAAGGAGAAATCTTTGCTCCTCATCACTTGAATGAAGTCTTTTGCAGCAGATTTGCTCAATGCAATATGTCATCTGATATCGTGATTGTTGATTCCATTGGTGTTGATTGTAGAACAAAGTAATATGAAGTCCTTGACAACTTCAATCCTTTCTCCATTCACTGTGAAGCTGTTTAGTGGACCAGTTGTGAAGACTTTTGTTTTCTTTATATTGAGGTGTAATCCATACTGCAAACTGTAGTCTTTAATTTTCATCAGTAAGTGCTTCAAGTCATTCTCACTTTCAGCAAGCAAAATTGTGTCATCCGTGTATCTCAGGTTGTTAATAGTCTTTCTCCAATCCTGATGCCAAGTTCTTCTTCGTATCATCCAGGTTTTCAGATTATTTGCTCAGCATACAAGTTGAATAAGTATGGTGAAAGGATACAACCTTGACACACTCCCTTCTTGATTTTTAACCATGCAGTATTCCCTTTGCTGTTCAAAAACAGCCCCAGATCTATGAATAGGCTCCTCATGAGTACAGTTAAGTGTTCTGGCATGCCCATTCTTCTCAATGTTATCAATAATTTGTTATGATCCACACAGTCGAGTGCTTTTGCATAGTCAATAAAACATAAGTAAATGTCTTTCTGGTATTCTTTGCCTTCAGCCAAGATTCATCTGACAACAATGATATCCCTCATTCCACATCCTCTTCTGAATCCAACTTGCATTTTTGGAATCTCTGTGTCAATACACTGCTGCAACCATCTCTGCAAACATCTTTGAAGTATCTTAAGTAACATTTTACTTGCATGTGATATTAATGATACTGTTCAATAATTTCCACATATTGTGGGATCACCTTGCTTTGGAAAGGGTATAAATATGGATATTTTCCAGTCAGTTGGCTAAGTACATGTCTTGCAAATCTCTTGGCATATGAAGTAAGTGCCTCCAGCATGGCATCCATTCATTGAAACATCTCAATGGGTATTCTGTCAATTCCTGGAGCCTTGTTTTTCTTCAATTCCTTCAGTGCAGCTTTGACTTCTTCCTTCAATTCCATTGGTTCTTGATCATATGCCACCTCCTGAAATGGATGAACATCGACCAGTTCTTTTTAGTCTGTGTATTCCTTCCATCTTTTTTTTTTTTTTTTTTTTGCTGCCAAAGACCTCTTTATTTTTTTTTTAGTGTTAATGCATTTCTTTTTTTTTTTTTTTATTAGGATTTGGGTGAAAATTTACAGAGTAAATACACTTTCCATACAGCAGATCACATACACTTTGTCTCATGACATTGACCACAATTTAGCACAATGCAACATCTCCTCTCCCACTTCCTCCCAATAGGTACCGCTTCCCTGTGACCATCCCTCCATGCACTCCTACCCCCTAAGCTGTCTCCCTGTGCCTGAGCACCCTTCTTTCTCTTTTGCTTGTTCTCTCCAAGGAGTGTATCTACCTCAGATAAATGCTCAACTAGTATGCTTGTCTACTGCTTGGCTGGAAGCTACAGGTGTGTGTTCAATTCCAGACCTGAAGGGCAGCTAGG
The DNA here is from genome assembly GCF_000298275.1 of Orycteropus afer afer. Taxonomy (NCBI): domain Eukaryota; kingdom Metazoa; phylum Chordata; class Mammalia; order Tubulidentata; family Orycteropodidae; genus Orycteropus; species Orycteropus afer. The sequence continues at coordinate 255,358 of NW_006922371.1, read as the reverse complement.
GGCCATAGTTTCAGTGGTTCCACCAGGCTCTATCGCGCCAGTAAACCTTTTCCCTGTTTTTTTTTTTTTCCCAAATGATTTTGAGTTTTGTTCCACATTGTTCCCCCTGTCTATCCAGGATCTCCTAAAAAGATCCTCTTCCAAGTGGTTGACAGTAGTAGCCAAGCACCATCTATTTCTTCTGGTCTCATAGTCGTATAGGTTGCAGATCGGATGGTGTACCAGTCGCTAGGACTGATTGTTTCCATGAATTTTTGGTTTTCTTCATTCTTCTTGGCCCTGGACTAGGAGAGACCCATCGTTTCCTTCCATCTACTTTTGATGCTTCCTGCATCATTCAATATTTTGCCCATGGAATCTTTCAATAATATTGCAACTTGAGGCTTAAATTTTTTCATCATTCTTTCTGCTTGAGACATACCAACAGTGTTCTTCCCTTTTGGTTTTCTAACTCCAGGTCTTTGCACATTTCATTATAGTAATTGTCTTTGTCTTCTCAAACTGTTCTTTGAAATCTTCTGTTCAGCTCTTTGATCTTGTCATTTATTCCATTTGCCTTTGCTACTCTTCACTCAAGGGCAAGTTTCAGAGGCTCTTCTGACATCCATTTTGGTCTTTTCTTCCTTTCTTGTTTTTTTAATGAGTCTTGATTTCTTCATGGATGATGTCTTGATGTCATCTCACAATTCCTCTGGTTTTCAGTCATTGGTGTTCAATGCATCAAATCTATTCTTTACATGGTCTCTAAATTCAGGACAGATATATTGAAGGTCATATTTTGGCTCTCATGGACTAGTACTAATTGTCTTCAACTTCAACTTCAATTTGCATATGAGCAGTTGATGGTCTGTTCCACAATCAGCTGCTGGCCTTATTTTGGCTGAAGATATTGAACTTCTCCATTGCCTCTTGTCACAGATGTAATCAATCTGATTCTTGTATATTCCATCTGTTGAAGTTCATATGTATAGCTGTTGCTTATGTTGTTGAAAAAAGTTATTTGCGATGAATAAATTGTTGGTCTTACAAAATTCTACCATGGGATCTCCAGCATTATTTTTATCACCAAGGTCATATTTTCCAACTACCAGTAACTCTTCTTTGTTTCCAGTTTTTGCATTCCAGTCACCAGTGATAATACATCTCGATTGCATGTTTGATCAATTTCAGACTACAGAAGTTGGCTGAAATCTTCAATTTCTTCATCTTTGGTTTTGGTGGTTGGTGCATATATTTGAATAATAGTAGTATTAACTGGTCTTCCTTGTAGGTTATTATCCTATCACTGACAGCATTGTACTTCAGGATAGTTCTTGAACAGTCTTTGTGAGGATGAATGTCACACCATTCCTCTTCAATTTGTCATTCCCGGCATAGAAGATCATATGGTTGTCTGATTCAAAGTGGCCAAAAGTAGTCCATTTCAGCTTACCAATGTGCAGGATATCAATCTTTATGCATTACATTACATTTTTGACAATTTCCAATTCTCCTAGATTCATACTTTGTACATTCCACATCCGATTATTAATGGATGTTTGCAGTTGTTTCTACTTATTTTGAGTCGTGCCATATCAGCTTTACTCTATCCATATCTTTAAGGTCATCTCTATTCTGAGGAGTGACTTCTTCCCCAGTCAAATTTTGAGTGCTTTCTGAATTGATGGGCTCGCCTTCTGGCAGTATATTGGGCAATATTTCAGGTTATTCATAAAGTTTTCCAGTAATATATCAGATAGTGTTTCACCGCTATTCATAAGGTTTTCACTGTCCAATTCTTTGAGAAGTAGGTGGTCTCTTCTTTCTTCTGAGTCTTCTGTCTTAGCCCAGAAGCTCCCCTGAATCCTGTCCACCGTGGGTAACCCTGCTGGCCTTTTGCAACACTGGGAGCAGCCTCACAGCAACACATAAGCCACCACAGGATGACTAACTGACAGACAAGTTCGTCACCCTTAGTTGTTACCAAACTCTCTATGCCCACCTACCTCGGGCTCCAGACTTAATATAGAGCCATCCCCAAGCAAAAAGCAGCCCCCAGCCCCAGGCCTGACTACCTCAAGGCCCAGCCTTGACATAGAGCTTCCCCCAAGTGAAAAGTAGCCCCCAGCCCCAGGCACACCTACCTTGGGCCCTGGCCTTAAAATAGAGCCACCCCCAAGTGAAAAGCCGCTCCTAGCACTTGGCACACCTTCCTCAGGCCCCAGCATTAAAACAGAGCTGCTTCCAAGTGAAAAGTAGACCTGGAGCCCCAGGCCTGCCTACCTAGGGCCCTGACCTTAATACAGAGCTGCCCCCAAGTGAAAATCAGCCCTCAAGCCCCAAGTCTGCCTACGTCAGGCGTTGGCCTTAATATAGAGCTGTCCAAAGCAAAAAGCAGGCCCTGAGCCCTGGGCCCTCCTACTACTTATGAAGCCTTAAATAAATAAGTTAACTTCTCTTGCCTCATTTTCTTATCTATCTAAATAGGTATTATTATGACCTAACACAAAAGTGTGGAAGGAAGACTGGCCAATCTACTTTCATAAAGACTTGCCACCTTGGAAACCCAAAAGGGGTTGCTATGAGTTGGAATCCACTCAATGGCAGTGTGCTGGTGGCACAGTGGGTAAGCATTCAGCTCCTAACCAAAACGTCAGCAGTTCAAACTCACCAGCTGCTCCACAGAAGAAAAAAGTGGCAGTCTGCTTCCCTAAAGATTTACCACCTTGGAAATCTTATGGGTCTGTTCTAGTCTGTCATATAGGGTCACTATGAGTCAGCATCAACTAGATCACATTGGGTTGGGTTTGAGGTTTTAGTTTATGATCATAAAATAAGCATGCAATGATAGCTCAATCCCTTACCCTATGAACAACATGAAGGAGCCTTAGTGGAGCATTGGTTAAGTGCTCAGCTACTAACCAAAAAATTGGTGGTTTGAATCCAGCCACTCTAGGGAAAAAGAGGTCACAGTCTATTTCAGTAAAAATTTACAGCCTTGGAAACCCTATGGGGCATTTCTACTATGTCTTATAGAGTCACTATGAGTCACAGTAGACACAGTGGCAACAGGTTATGAGCAGTGTGGGTTCATTTCTCCTTAGTCATCAAAATAATATAGTCTACTGTTTGTCTCAACCTTTAAACATGAGTAGAGATGGCCAGAGAGGTTAATTACGCCTGCATAATTTAGCATTACCAAACTACTTCTCTCGAGTCCTCTGTTTTTAATTTGTTGTAACTGGGTAAGTGGAAGTGTTAAACTCCAAACTTTCTGGAGCTTCTGTGCCAAAACTCTTTGTAAACCCACTAGAAACTTCCTCTTAGACCCCACTGTGACTGTCAGTATGTGACAACTGAATCACACAGTTCCTTGTGGAGTTCAGTTTTATAAGACTGCTGAATTATCCAAGGAGCTTCTCCCCTTCCACTAACTGTTTTACTGCTCACCTCATCAAAAAATGTAGTGTGTCAGTTGTTTCCTGCTAACTGCCTCATAACATATTCCATTAAAATAGCAAAAACTTAGTGGGAAGAAAGCCAGAATTTTATATTATTTCTATTCCCTGTGAACATCTTGTCTTAAAAAAAAAAAAAAAAGCAATGTTTTTATTTATAGTAATAAAACTGAACTCTAAACTTTGAGAACATATCTACATTTAAAATATACAAGTCTTTAACAAGCCCTGGTTTCCTTGCCTCAGGCATTTCACAGCTAAAATCATTGATATGAAAAGGCTCTAAATTTTAGCTTTTATAAAACAATGCCTCCAACTCCTTTATAAATGCAATGCATACGAACAGTGTGTGCTGCTTCAGAAGGAAACTAATCTCCAAATGAGAAAATATTTAAATTTTAGTACTTCAACATAAATCATTTTATCTGAATCCTTTCATTCTCACCCCATTTTTTAACTAATTTAAATTTTAAAAAATCACTAATTTAATTAACTGATTTAAATAAGAAAGATGAACTTTACTCCATGGAAAGTGATATTGTATTGGACATGCTGGAGGGACATTCTTATAACCTCAAGTTAACACTAAAGCTCCCAGTATTCTGTTAAGGAAAGTGGCCAGAACCAGTTATTTCCTGCAGATGATGCTTTCACACGTATATTGAATGAAACTAATTTCAGTCTGCCACAGCAATTGCAGCATTAGTCAGTGCACTAGACAGAGACAACTGCATTGGCAGGACAAAAGTGAGGCCAACAATGTCTGAAGTGCTGTGCCGAAAACTCTACCCGTATTTGAAAAGCAACAAATCAGGTTCACATTCCTATTATGTTCTAGAGAATACTGAGTCATGTTTTGATTTTTCCAAGTGGGATAGTATATGCTAACCTTAGAAGAACTTTCAGTCAAATGTTTTTATTTATCTTTAATAAACTCCTTTTGCCAAAGGTAACTCCTGTGTGTCTCTTTCTTACAGATTAAAAAGCCTGACTAACATAACAATACCAGTGCTGCAGATAATTACTTTTAAGTGTTTGTTGTTGTTATTTGCCATCGAGTCGGCCTGACTCATAGCGACCCCTCCTTGGGTTTCCGAGGCAGTATCACTACGGAAGTAGGATTGCCCAACCTTCATTTAAGTGTATAACAGAGTAATATAATAATAATCAGACACTCTGGTAGCATATTAGTTAAAGCATTCTGCTGCTAATCAAAAAGTCAATGGTTCAAAACTACCAGCCACTCCACCAGAGAAAAATGAGGTTGTCTGCTTCCATAAAGATTTACAGCCTTAGAAACCCTCAGTGACATCATATATCACATTTCTTACTTGCAGCTTTCTTTACTACTGGGAACATGTTTAAAGCTTAAAGGAACAAAAGGAATTAATTTAACAAAGCAGTTGACTGTGAAAATCATATAATGGAGAGAGGAATGCTAATTGCCATTAATAAATAAATGGCCTAATTCATTGTACTAAATTCCCATTTTCCTCAGGCTGTATATAGGTTAAAGAGAATTTTCTTCTAAAATAAAAAGTTGGCAAATAACATTCGTAAAATGAAAACTCTCTAAAATTCAGACCCTAAACCAATTCCAATCATTACTAACTTTCCACCAACAAAATAAATAACCAGAAGATACAAATGTTACCCAGCCACAAAGAAAAACATCAAATTATAATTTCTTAAACAAATTCTTAGAAGGCAGTGTAGACTATAGTGTTGAATGTGTGTGTGTGTGTATTCATTCTGAAAAACAAAACTAAGCCCATTGCTCTAAAGTTGATTCCAACTTCTAGTGACCCTATAGGACAGAGTAGAACTGCCCCATAGAGTTTTGAAGGCTGCAGTCTTTATGGAAGCAGACTCTGTCTTATCTTTCTCCCATGGAGTGGCTGGTGAGTTCAAATAGTGGACCTTTCAGTTAGCAGCTGAACACTTAAGAGCTGAATAGCAGGGCTCCTCATAAAGACCTGACCCACCTACCCACTGCCACTGAGTTGATTCCAATTCACAGCAACCCTATAGGACAGAGTAGAACTATCCCATAGGGTTTGCAAGGCTATAAGTCTTCATGGAAGCAGATTTTGTCATCTTTCTTCTGCACGCAGAGAAACTAAAAAAAAAAACTTGCTGCCGTTGAGTCAGATCCAACTCATAGCAAACCCTCATTGGGTTTCCAAGGCAGTATCACCACAGAAGTAGATTGCCCAATCTTCCTTCTGAGAAATAGTTAGTGGGTTTGAACCACCAGCCTTCTGGTTAGCAGTCAAACGCAAATCACCAACCTTTTGGTTAGCAGCCAAATGCCTTAACCACCACACCACCAGAGTTCCTTATAAAGACGTAAAGTGGGTAGTACATATAGAAGGGTTTTTGTTGTTTTAGTATGGTTGACAGCAACAAGTTTTAGGAGTCCCTAAATGGAGCAAACTGTTAAGCACTATACTTCTAACAAAAGAAGAACCCTATGTGTTACTAACATAAAGGTTGGTGGTTCAACCCCACCCAGCAGCTTTGCTGAAGAAAGTCCTGGTGAACTACTTCCTTAGACTGTTGTCATTAGGTACTATAGATTCAACTCTGACTCAGTGCTACGTACAACAGAACAAAAAACTACCTGGTCCAGTCATTGCTATGTTTGCAGCCACTGTGTCAAACCAAGAAAATTCTATGGAATAGCTGTACTCTGTAAATAATGAACCACTGTGAGTCAGTGGCCAAATGGACGGCAGCTTGCAGCACTAACAAGAGTTGGCAGTTTTAATACAATGAATGATGCCTCAGAAAAGAGGCCTGGCTATCTACTTCAGAGAAACAGCCATTTGAAAACCCAATGTAGTACAATTCTACTCTGAAATATATGAAGTCATCACAAGTAAATTGTAGCAACTGCCTGGTTTTTCATTTTAATCATTATTTCTTCCATTATTTTGCTTTCTCAATAAAGTAAGCCCTGATGCAGTTTGAACAATTGTTAATATTTACCTTTAATATATGCCACCCTATTTATAACATGTGTGGTGGTATAGTGCCTAAGGTATTTTACTGCTAACCAGCAGGCTGGCGGTTCAAACCCACCAACCACTCCTTGGAAAGAAGACTGGGAAATCTACTTCCTTAGAGATACTGCCTCGGAAACCCAAACAGGGGTCGCCATGAGTTGAATTGACACACCACAGTGAGTTTAGTTTTTTGATTTATAACACAAATCTAATTATACTTATTGATAATTATATTTTGCTACTTATAATTGGTTTTGCTACTTCTAATTGGCCGGAGATCTCTGGAGCAGCAGGATATTCAGGTAAAAAAGGCACAGGAGGCAAGGCTAGGCCAAAAGCCCCCTAACGCCAGGAAAGGGAGGGAGCAGGAGAGGCTGAGGACCTCTGGAGGGGCAGGATATCCAGGTAAAAAGGGGCGAGAGGCAAGGCTTGGTCCCAAGCTCCCTAGAGCCAGGAAAGAGAGGGAGCAACCAGGGACCACAAAGTGGCAGGTTCCAGGTAGGAATTAGGTAAGGGGAGGCTGCAGAGGTTTCCAGCAGCTAAGGGAGACAAACTTGTCTGTCAGTTTGTCATCCTGTGGGGCTTCTATGTTGCTGTGAGGCTTAAGGCTGTGCCACTGATGTTTCAGACACCAGCTGAGTTGCACATGGTGCACAAGTTTCAATGCAGCTTAAAGACTAAGACAGACTAAGAAGAAGGAAGAGGCCATCTACTTCTCAAATATTGACCAGGGAAAACCTTATGAATACCAGAGAAACACTGTCTGATACATTACTGGGCAGTTCTATGAATAGCTTGGAAACATTGTCCGACACAGTGCAGGAAGATGAGCCGCTTGTGTTGGAAGGCACTCAGAACAGGACTGGGAAAGAGGTGCCTTATCAGAGTAGAACCAACCTTAATGATATGGATAAAGTAAGTCTTTCAGGACCTCCATGTGCTGACATGACACAATTCAAATTGAGGAGAGACAGCTGCAAACATCCATTAATAATTAGAAGATGGAATGTACAAAGTATGAATCTAGGAAAATTTGAAGTTGTCAAAAATGAAATGGAATGCATAAAGATTGATATCCTAGGCATTAGTGAACTGAAATGGATGGGTTTTGGGCATTTTGAATCAAACAACTATATGATCTACTATATTGAGAATGACAAATTGAAGAGGAATGGTGTGGCATTCATCATCACAAAAACTGTTTCAAGATCTGTCCTGAAGTACAATGCTGTCAGTTTTAGGATAATATCCATACATCTACAAGGAAGACCCATTAATACTATTATTCAAATTTACACACCAACCACCAAAGCCAAAGATGAGGAAACTGAAGATTTTTATCAACTTCTACACTCTGAAATTGACCGAACATGCAATCAAGATACGTTGCTTATCACTGGTGATTGGAATGCAAAAGTTGGAAACAGAGAAGAATCACCTGTAGTTGGAAAATTTGGCCTTGGAGACAGAAATAACGCTGAAGATCGCATGATAGAATTTTGCAAGACCAATGACTTATTCATTGAAAATACCTTTTTTGAACAACACCAGTGGCAGCTATACAAGTGGACTTCATCGGATGGAGTACACAGGAATCAGATTGACTACATCTGTAGCAAGAGGTGATGAAAAAGTTCAATAATCTTCAGCCAAAACAAGGCCAAAAGCTGATTGTGGAACAGGCTATCACCTGGTCATATGCAAGTTCAAATTGAAGTTGAAGACAATTAAAACAAGTCCATGAGAGCCAAAATATGACCTTGAATATATCCCTCCTGAATTTGTTGTTGTTGTTGTTGTTAAGTGCCGTCGAGTCGTTTCCAACTCATAGCGACCCCATGCACAGCAGAACGAAACACTGCCCGATCCCGC
>NW_006922371.1:235817-245771 GCF_000298275.1 Orycteropus afer afer | reverse complement strand
GCCTCCAATGGGGCATCTGTTTGTTGAAATATCTCAATCGGTATGCCATCAATTCCCGGAGCCTTGTTCTTCGCCAGTTCTTTCATTGATTATAAACATCTTAGAAACTTCATTCTTTGTAAGCCTTGATAAGATTTTAGTATCAGACGAATATAGCTCTCAATATGATTTATAAACTCTGTACTCACAATAAACAGGGTCTAAGAATTTTCTTAGTACCCCTGTGCCTCGCTTTTCTCTTGTAAATTTTCTTCAGCAGGTCTGATCCTTCAGGTTCTTCAGGTGAACAGCGACACTGATGTCAGATGGATCTTGGCTCAAGGCAAATACTAGAAAGATGTTTAGTCATGTTTTATTGACTATGCAAAAGCATTTGATTGTGTGAATCATAACAAATTGTGGATAACATTGAGAAGAATGGGAATTCCAGAACACTTAACTGTACCCATGAGGAACCTGTACATAGACCAGGAGGCTGTCATTCAAACAGATAAAAGGAACACTACATGGTTTAAAATCAAGAAGGGAGTGCGTCAGGGTTGTATCCTTTCACCATACTCATTCAATCTGTATGCTGAGCAAATAATCCGAGAAGCTGGACTATATAGAGAAGAATGTGGCATTAGGATTGGAGAAAGAATCATTAACAACCTGTGATACACTGATGACACAACTTTGCTTGTTGCAAGTGAGGATGACTTGAAATACTTATTGATGAAGATTCAAGAATACAGTCTGCAGAATGGATTACATCTCAATATAAAGAAAACAAAAATCCTCACAACTGGTCCTATAAGCAACATTATGATAAATGGAGAAAAGAATGAAATTGTTGAAGACTTCACATTACTTGGTTCTACAATAGACACCAATGGAAACACCGGTCAGGACATTAGACAATGTATAGCACTGGGCAAATCAGCTGCAAAAGACCTCTTTCAAGTGTTGAAGAGCAAAGATGTCTCCATGAGGACTAAGGTGTGCCTGACGCAAGCCATGGTATTTTCAATAGCCTCATATGCATGTGAGAGCTGGACAATAAATAAAGAACACTGAAGAAGAATTGATGCTTTTGAGCTATGGTGTTGGCAAAGAATACTAAAACTACCGTGCACTGCAAAAAGAACTAACATGTCTGTCCTGGAGGAAACATAGCCAGAATGCTCCTTGGAGGTGAGAATGGCCAGGCTTTGTCTCACATACTTTAGTCATGTTGTCAGAACAGACCATTCCCTGCAGAAGGATGTCATGCTTGGTAAGGTGGAGGGTCAATGAAAAGAGGCTGATACAGTGGCAGCGGCAATGGGCTCAAGTAGAACAAGAATCATGGAGCTGGCTCAGGACTAGGCAGTGTTTTGTTCTGCTGTGCATAGGATTGCTAAGAGTCAGAGATGACTTGACGGCACCTAACAACAACAACAACAACAATTGGTTTTAGTAATAAGTCTTTATCACTAATTTCTATTTGGTGCACGTAGCTTCATATACAGGTAAAATTCACTTTGTTTGTTGTTGTTAGGTTCCGTCGAGTCATCTCCAACTCATAGTGACCCTATGCACAGCAGAAGGAAACACTGTCCAGTCCCAAGCCAGCTCCACAATCCTTTCTATGTTGAGCCCATCACTGCAGTCACCGTGTCAATCCATCTCGTTGAGGGCTTTCCCTTCTTTTGTCCACCCCCACCTTACCAAGCATGACATCCTTCTCCAGGGAATGGTCCCTTCTGACAGCATGACTAATGTAGATGAGACAAACTCTGGCCATTCTTGCTTCCAAGGAGCATTCCGGATGCACTTCCTCCAGGACAAATTTGTTAGATCTTTTAGCAGTCCATGGTACATTCAGCCTTCTTCACCAGCACCACAACACAAAAGCATGAACTCTTCTTTGATCTTCTTTGTTCATTGTCCAGCACTCACATGCATATGAGGTGGTGAAAAACACCACAGCTTGTGTCAGGCACACTTTAGTCCTCAAGGAGACATCTTTGCTCTTCAGTACTTGAATGAGCTCCTTTGCAGCCTATTTGCCCAGTGCTACACATTTTTCTGATATCTAGACTGCTGCTTCCATTGGCATAAATTGTAGAACCGAGCAATATGACATCTTTGACAACTTCAAACTTTTCTCCATTTATTGTGATACAGCTTATAGGTCCAGTAGTGAGGATTTTTGTTTTCTTTATATTGAGATTTAATCCATACTGCAGACTGTATTCTTGAATCTTCATCATAAGTGCTTCAAGTCTTCCTCACTTTTCGCAAGTAAAGTTGTGACATCAGCATATTGCAGGTTGTTAATGATTCTTCCTCCAATCCTGATGCCATGTTCTTCTTCATATAGTCCAGCTTTTTGGATTATTTGCTCAGCATATAGATTGGATAAGTATGGTGAAAGAATAAAACCCTGACACTCCCTTCTTGATTTTTAACCATGCAGTGTCCCTTTGTTCTTTTGAACAATAGCCTCCTGGTCTATGTACAGGTTCCTCATGAGTACAACTAATTGTTCTGGAATTCCTATTCTTCTCAATATTATCCACAACTTGTTATGATCCACACAATCAAATGCTTTTGCATAGTTGATAAAACACAAGTAAACATCTTTTTGGTATTCTTTGATTTGAGCCAAGATCCATCTGACATCAGCACTGATATCCATCATTCCATGTCTTCTTCTGAATCCAGCTTGCATTTCTGGAAGTTCTCTGTCAATATAATGCTGCAAATGTTTTTTAATTATATTCAGTGACTTGCGTGCAATATTAATGATTTTGTTCAATAATTTTCACATTCTGTGGAATCATCTTTCTTTAGAATGGGTACAAATATGGATATCTTCCAGTCACTTGACCAGGTAGCTATCTTCTAAATCTCTTGGCAAAGCCAAGAGAATACCTTCAGTGGGGCATTGGTTTGTTGAAACATCTCAATGGGTATTCCGTCAAATCTTAGAGCCTTGTTCTTTGCCAAGTCCTTCAGTGCAGCTCTGACTTCTTCCTTCAATACCACTGGTTCTTGATCATAAGCCACCTCCTGAAATGGATGATGATCGATTTTTGGTACAGTGACTCTGTGTATTCTTTCCATCTTCTTTTGATGTTTTCCTGAATCTTCGATATTTTGCCCATAGAATCTTTCAGTATTGCAATTTGAGGCTTAAATTTTTTCCTCATTTCTTTCAAGTTGAGAAATGCTGAGTGTGTTCTTCCCTTTTGGCTTTCTAACTCCAGGTCTTTGTACATTCCATTACAGTAATTGGCTTTGTCTGCTCAAGCTGGTCTTTTAAATCTTTTGTTCAGCTCTTTGATTTTGTCATTTCTTCCATTTGCTTTAGCTACTCTTCACTCAAGGGCAAGTTTCAGAGTCACTTCTGACATTCATTTTGGCCTTTTCTTCTTTCTCATCTTTTAAATGATCTTTTGCTTTCTTCATGGATGATGTTCTTGATGTCATTCCACAGTTCTTCTGGTTTTCAGTCATTGGTGTTCAATGTATCAAATCTATTCTTTAGATGGTCTCTTGCTCTTGATTCAAGGTAATATTTTGGCTCTCATGTACTTGTTTTAATTGTCTTCTACTTCATATTGAAGTTGCATATGACCAGGTGATGATGGTCTGTTCCACAATCAGTTCCTGGCCTTGTTTTGGCTGAAGATATTGATATTAATAAAGTTTTCCCTGGCTAATTCTTTGAGAAGTGGATGGTGTCTTTCTTCTTCCTAGTCTATCTTAGTCTGTAAGCTGCATTTAAACCTGTGCACCATGTACAACCCTGCTGGCATTTGAAACACCAGTGGCATAGTCTCAAGCCTCACAGCAACATGCAAGCCACCACAGTACAACAAACTGACAATTTTGCCTGTCTTAGCTGTTCAAAATGTTTCCACCCTCCCCTTACCTAGATCCTGCTGCTCTGTCTGTTGTCACTGGCTTTTTTCCCTCTTCTTGCCTCTTGGGAATGGGGCCTGTGTCCCTTCCCTTACCTAGATCCTTTATTCACTTTATGTCTCCAATATATTCTGTGAAATAGGACATTATGTGATTTGTTCTGATACAAAGTCACTGTATCAGAAAGAATTGGTCTATGTTTATCCATTTTAGGAGGTAGCATATGATCAAGGAGCAATTGTATTGAAGGAAGAAGTCAAAGCTGCACTGAAGGAAATGGCGATAAACAAGGCTCTAGGAATTGATGGAATACCCACTGAGATGTTTCAACAAATGGATGCCATGCTGGAGGCACTGAGTTGGTATGCCAAGAGATTTGGAAGACAGCTACCTGGCCAACTGACTGGAAGAGATCCATATCTGTACCCTTTCCAATGAATAGTGATCTCACAGAACATGGAAATTATCAAACAATATCATTAATAGTGCATGCAAGTGACATCTTAGTGAAGATAATTTAAAAATGATTGCAGCAGTATATTGACAAAGAACTTTCAGAAATTCAAGGTAAATTCAGAAAAGAAAGAGGAACTAGGGATATCATTGCTGATGTCAGATGGATCTTGGCTCTAAGCAAAGAATACCAGAAAGATGTTTACTTATGTTTCATTGACTATGCAAAAGCACTCAATTGTGTGGATCATAACAAATTATGGAAAACATTGAGGAGAATGGGAATTCCAGAATACTTACTTGTACTCATGAGGAACCTGTACATAGACCAGGAGGCTGTCATTTGAACAGGACAAAGGGACAGTACATGGTTTAAAATCAAGAAGGGAGTGTGTCAGTGTTGTATCCTCTCACCATACTTATTCAATCTATATGCTGAGAGAATAATCTGAGAAGCTGGACTATATGAAGAAGAACATGGGATCAGGACTGGAAGAAGAATCATTAGCAACCTGTGATACACTGATGACACAACTTTACTTGCTGAGAGTGAGGATGACTTGAAACTCTTACTGATGAAGACTGAAGAATACAGTCTGCAGTATTGATTGCACATCAACATATAGAAAACAAAAATCCTCACTACTGGACCTATAAGCCACATCATGATAAATGGAGAAAAGATTGAAGTTGTCAAACACTTCATATTGCTTGGTTCTACAATCAACACCAATGGAAGCAGCAGTCAAGACATCAGACAACGTATTGTTGTTGTTGTTGTTATGTGCCGTCGAGTATAGCACTGGGTAAATCGGCTGCAAAAACCTCTTTCAAGTGCTGAAGAGCAAAGATGTCTCTTTGAAGACTAAGGTGTGCCTGACATAAGGCATGGTATTTTCAGTTATCTCATATGCATATGAGAGCTGGACAATGAATAAAGAAGACTGAAGAAGAGTAGATGCTTTTGTGTTGTGGTGCTGGCAAAGAGTGCTGAAAGTACCATGGACTGCTAAAAGAACTAACAAACCTGCCTCAGAGCAAGTGCAGCCAGAATGCTCCTTGGAGCAAGAATGGCCAGAATTTGTCTTACCTACTTTGTTCATGTTGTAAGAGACCATTCTTTGAAGAAGTATATCATGCTTGGTAAAGTGAAAGGTCAATAAAAAAGGGGAAGGCCCTCAACAAGATGGATTAACACAGTGGCTACATTGATGGACTCAGGTATAGCAGGGATCATGGAGCTGGCACAGGACCAGGCAGTGTTTTGTTCTGCTGTACATAGGGTCGCTATGATTCAGAGATGACTCGATGGCACCTAAAACAACAACAACATTGCATGAACACCATATTACATGTAGGCAGTATGGATAATCTGTAGTCAAATCCCTGTAAAGCCTACTATATTAAAACCTTATGGGAGCCCCTCCTTCCCTGCATAAACCCCAGAGCTGTATCCACTGAATGGCCGGTCTTGCCAGTGTGCGGCTGGGCTGGTTGGGGCCTATGCCAGAAGCCTGATCAGGACTTGGTTGTTGTTTTTGTTATGTGCCATCAAGTCAGAGCCAACTCATAGTGACCACTCCTTGGGTGTCCGAGGCAGTATCACTGCAGAATTAGATTGCCCAATCTTCCTTCCAAGGAGTGGCTGGTGGGTTTGAACTGCCAACCTTCTGGTTAGCAGTCAAGTGCCTTAGGCACTACTCCACCAGAGCTTCCAATCAGGACTTTGCACACCTTATTTGTTTGTTTGTTTGTTTATCTGGGGAGAGGCACATGCACAGGAGATGCTGAGATGTGGCCAAGAGGATGAAGGGAGTGGATTGCAGATGCCGGGACCACGGCTAATGGTGGTAGCCTTTGCTGTTGCTGTCCTGTTGGTGTGGATGCTTTTGGATCATGTTCAGCTGCTGCAGTCACTACCTAGAGCTGAGAGTGAAAGGCTGCATGGCTACTGAGCAGATAAATGAAGCCAGGAGGAGGGGAAGGAGAAAGTGGAGGAAGAGGATCTGCGGGGATCATGATGTGCCCTGGAGCCTCGCTGCTCCTTCAATCTGAGGATTTGGAGCCTTTAAAATCTCTCAAAAAGCCAAACTCACTGTCATCAAGTGGATTCCAACTCATAGTGACCCCCATTGGGTTTCCAAGGCAGTAAATGTTTACGGAAGTAGATTGCCTCATCTTCCTTCCATGGAGCAGCTGGTGGGTTTGAACCACCAACCTTCTGGTTAGCAGTCAAATACCTTAGGCTCTGCCACCAGAGCTCCTTTTTTAAAAAACATTGCTGTTATATGCCGTCGAGTCGGCCCCAACACATAGAAACCCCTCCTTGGGTTGCCGAGGCAGTATCACTATGGAAGTAGATTGCCCAACCTTCCTTCCGAGGAGTAGCTGATGGGTTTGAACCGCCAGCCTTCTGGTTAGCAGTCAAGTGCCTTAGGCACTATGCTACCAGAGCTCCTTTTAAAACATTAGGGGGAAATAATAAAAGAAAAAAGGAGAGCTGCTTTCCATTGGGGGGGGGGAAAATCTATTACACCACAGAAATATATGCAGTCAGAAGTTGCCTGCAAACTTGCCCAATTAGACCTTAAAGGCATGCATACCTGTATTTATCAGTGAAACCAATTATTTGGTTATGTTTTAGTCTTGTCTTTTTGTTCTTAGGCCTCATTTTCTTCCATTAATTTTATGGAATGGATTTGGCTAAGCTATTCCTTCCATTTTATTTCACCTTTTACACACTTGTCCTTGAAATGTTTGATAAAGAAATTAAAAAGTAATAATAAAGGCCATTAAACTGACTGTGGCTCCAAGCCCACGACATTCCTTGTGTAAACAAAACAAAACTTTAAACCAACCAGACTCTGACAATTCAGCTAATCTTACATAACTCATTTTAACCAATGAACTACTATAACCTAATAATAAATAAAAATTCTATTTAAGTCCCTCAGTAAAATTCTGTTGTACCAAGTCATAATGGTTCTTAAAACTTTGAGTAACTTCCTTAAAGTTGTTTTACAGAGGACAACCAGACAGGCGGTGAAACTGGCCAGAACAAAAAATGCCATGATGACCTTCCAATGACCTCAACTGCAAAAAGGAATGAATGTTGAGCAGACCAGACAACATGGACCCATTTCTGTAGCAAGAAGACCAACAAAACAGAATTAACCCCCTTAATTCCCTACAAAGCAGGATATTCAGTGCACTTGCACAGTGAATTCACCCAATCCAAACCTTCACCCAACCTTTCTTGATGAATATGTATAACCTCCTCAATTTCAAATTCCATAAATTGTAACCTTCCTCTACTACCAGAAGCCAGATCTAAGGATTTTTTTCTCCTGCCTCCTTGCCAAGTGCTCTGTATTTAAGTGCTGCTTGCTTTCTCCCTCCCAGGGAGCCAGTCTCCAGAATTTGACTGCTGTGCTCTGACAGAACCCATTAGGATCTCCCAATTTCATTGTTATCTTGCTTCACTTCAGAGTTTGCCTGATATAAGCACTCCTCTCCTGTTCCTTAGTGGAGATGCCAGCCACTTTTGGTTTGGATTGTTGCTGAATCCATGAATCAGTTTGTGCTCAAATAAAAATCGTATTTTTATTGAAATCTGAATTTTTCATTTTACATGTTTTATGATATCTCTCCCTCCCACATTTCTTGCATGAAGACACCAAACCAGATTTTTTCTTAACCCTCATCCTCCTTCCTTTTTTTTTTTTTGCCTGCTCCTCTTTATCTTCAGTCACTGCCCACCCTGGTCCTCCTTTTCATGATCTTATTCAAGCTGTAACCCAGAAACTTTCTGTACACTTTCACTGAGTTCTGAATTAGAGGGTTTGCTTTGGTTCTGTGGGGATGATCCATTCAAATAGGTAACTGGACTAATTAATCTTAAATTGCAGAGAGAAGCTGGGTCAAAATCTTGTTTGCAAAAAAAAAAAAGGGAGGGTTATAGTTAAGATAGTAACTATCAGTTTTATTTGGGGTTAATGGGATGAATTAAACTATTCTAAGGCACTAATCTAGAATCTGATCTAATTTTAGATTACAAATTTATAGAAAAGTTGATCCACCTCTCCCCAAAATGGCAGAACAAAAAGCAGCTGGGCTAGGGAGTATGATTATTCTTTTTCCAGCCACCACTTATTATCAGAGGGGAATTTAATTTAACTAGACTCATCAAACATTATTGATGTTCTTTAAGTGGTAATCATTGTGAGAGATAGAACAATAAATATAAATAGTGTTTCTCTGTGAACTAAAGAAAACAAATCCCTTCACCTTAACCCTTGCTAACAACCATCCAAGCAACCCTTATAAATTCAAATTAACTTTCCTTTATGACAAAGTAGATATGGAATTTTAAAGCCAAGTACAGGAAGTTCTAAATATGCACCCTAACAGCTTTTTGTTCTTAGTGGCAAGAAAAATGTTTTTGTTCTTGGGTGTTATTGAATCAATTCTGATTCAGGTTGACCCCATGTGTTACAGAGCAGAATTGTCCCACATGGTTTTCTTAGGAAGGTTGGGCAATCTACTTCCTAGAGACATCACCTCGGAAATCCAAGGAGGGGTCACTATGAGTCTGGAGGACTCAGCGGTGAGTTTGGTGGTTTTTTGTTTTTTTTTTTTTTTTGGTGATCTTTACAGAAGCTGATCACCAGGTCCTTCTCCCACAGTGCCACTGGGTAGGCTTGAACTGCCAATTTAAGCTAGCAGCTGAGCACTTAAACATGGCATCACCAGGTCTCCTTGTTGAGAGAAATAAAATCAAAACCAAACTCATTACTGCTGAGTGACCCTATAGGTCACAGTATAACTTCTTCAAAAGGTTTCCAAGGCTATAATCTTCATGAAAAGAAGACTGACACATCTTTCTCCCACAGAGTGGCTGGTAGGTTTAAACACCAAACTTTTAGTTAGCAGTCAAACTTAACCCACTGCCCCACCAGGACTCCTTAGTGAGAGAAATAAAACCAAAAAAACTCACTGCCGTTCAGTCGATTCCAATTCACAGGGACCCTTCCTTGGATTTCCAAGGCAGTATCACTAGGAAAGTAGCCCAGTCTTCCTTACTAGAAGTGGCTTGTGGGTTTGAACCACCAGCTTTCTGATTAGCAGTCAAATGCCTTAGGCACTATGCCATAAATTCAAGGTAGTGGTGGTGTAGGTGTCATCAATTAGCAATCCTGTGTACAACAGAATAAAACACTGCTTGGTCCTGCACCATCCTCACAATCCCTGCTTTACTTGAGCCCTCTGTTGCAGAAACTGTCTGGTCAGTAACTGCAATTCCCCCAAAATGGGTCTCAGACCCCATCTTGTTTAGCCTTGCTTGAAGAACTACAAACCGTTTTCCCTCTTCCTCCCTGTCACTTATACCTCAGCTCTCCCCTGTCAGGTATTAACCACCTTCCCTACCATTCCTAACCATTGTTTTCCATAAAACTTGAGACTTTGCTTAGGTGTGACTTTTTAACATTTTTCTGATAATTTCTAGTTATCTAAACAAAAGAATAATTTTACTTCATTCTTTTCTTTTCTCGGTTTGTATTGTGGAATTAAAAATATAAATACGAAATTAGAAATGTAATATTTAATATA
>NW_006922371.1:199057-228966 GCF_000298275.1 Orycteropus afer afer | reverse complement strand
ACTTGGGTTGGGGGAGCCCTGTCGTGGGGGAACCCAACAGTATCTCATCATAAAATATGAAATATCAGCCTGTATTATAGGAAAAGAGACCCCAAATTCAAATAGGTTCAATATAAACACTTATATTAGCCTTGGACAGAACAAAGACAAAACAAAGATAATCATCCTGGATGAGGGAAACCATCAGCCTGAGAAAGCTGAATGGAGTCGACTGAGTTGTGGCCATATGACTAATTATATATGATTTAAAAAAAAGGGGGGGGGGAACTCATCACACAAATCATGATTGGTAGTGGATAGAATTTTCACTGTTACAGGTGACAGAAGCAGGGAAAAGACCATGATTGGGAAAGATACAGAACTGAAGATAGAAAAGGGTTACAGGATTGGTTTTGGGCCTTGACTACCTGGCTTGGTGGTGGTCCATGTAGATTGTGACTCATGACAATGCAGCCTGAGTCTTAGCCACAAGGTGGCTACTAAACAATCCTAAAACCCCAACTTTAATTTAAATTAGAAAAGGTCACTCTCAGGCAATTTCCCTAGTTCTTTGTGAGGACAATCTACTTTCAATCACAACCTTCTGGAAGGCAAATTGCCCTTACCTAGGTTTGTCCTGAAACTTGTTTGTGCATGGCTACAATGTTGGTTTATGGTCAGAAAGAACCCAAATGATATCTGAAACTTATGTCAAGCCTCAAAATGAAGTTAGGGTTCCCAGTGTAAACCAAGTAGCCAGGTGGTCAAGCCCAAAACCCAACCCTGTAAACCTTTTTAATCTGCAATTTTGTAGCTTTCCTAATCTTGGTCTTTTTTCCCTCTTCCATTGTCCTGCCTGTGACAGTGATGAATTGGCCTATCACCACGAATTATTATGTGATAATTTCCTTTGTTTTCTATCATATATAATTAGCCTCTTGGCTGTGACTCAGCAGACTCCATTGGGCCTCTAAACTGTGTATATGGTGATGGTTTCCCTCATACTAGATGACTGTCTTTGTTTTGTCTTTGTCCAGTCACAAACTTAATAAAAGGATCTCTATAGAATATGTTTGTATTTGTGGCCTTTTCTTCCCATAGCGCATGCTTTACATAGCCTCTATGGCTTTTGCAGTTTTCATTGTACTTTCTTACTATAAGCATTCTTTTCTTTAGATAAGAACAAAGAAGAGAATATGACAATCAACTCAAAAACAATTTATGCTAGCCCAATTGTAAATTGTATGTTCTTGCAATTTTAAGTGAAATACATATACTTTCCATAATAAATTAATCAAATTTTATATTTTTGGACTAGCAGGATAATACTGCATAATAACCAGGATGATATTTCAGTTACCAGGAAAAACTCCTAAAACAGAATTGTGTGGGAAAAAAGGGTCAACATATTGAAAAAGCAAAGGAAATAGAACAATGTGATGTCTTATGATTTGTGTGAGGAAAGTTTTATTTCCATATAAAAGTGGGGAGGAAAGCGAATATAGACTCCAGGGACCCAAAATCATCAGACAAACAAAGGATATTTGACTGAAGCATGGCGAGTGGACTAAGGAGAAAAAAGAGACACTAGAAAACAAAAATATATTTGACTAAAATCCTTATTTTCCCTGATTTTCTTGAAACAAGCCCTGATTTTCCCTTGTGTATCTGTCTAATTTTATCATTTGTCTATGGGAGGGAAAAAAAAATCAAGTAAAGGAAAAAAAGTACTAGAAAATTTCTCCTTAGCCAGATTTTAGGGAAGAAATTTACAAGGTCTGGGAACTGAGGGGAGGAACACATGAATGGAATGGTAGCTGGATTCAAACAGGCCCAGTCAGCCTTTTTGATCCTCTCCCATAATGACTAATACCAGTTGCTGTTGGACCTGCAAAGCCTCTAGCCCTGCTGGATAACCATCTGAGTATTGAACTACATGACCTTCCATGATTTTCAAATACTATAGTAGATCAATTGCATTTTAGCATTTGCACAGCTGGTTACTTGGTTAAATGTGGGCAATTCCCCAAATCCTCATTTGACTTTGGAATGTATCTTTTCACTTAAAGCAGACAGTAATGTGCTGGCTTGGAGAGTATATTTTTAGCAGGGAATTAGCTCCCATAAACAAAACATCTTTCCTTCATTGGTTTCAGCCCTAAACAGAGAAACTATTAAGATTAATAAGAATAAAAAGCTTGCCAAAAAAAAAAAAAAAAAAAAAAAAAAAAAAAAAAAAAAAAAAAAAAAAAAAAAAAAAAAAAAAAAAGGGTGGCAAAAGTAATCTCCAAGTGATTCACAATATGATCTACTAATGTTGCCTGGATTTAGTACAATTATAAGATAACTCTCTCAAAGAAATTGTTCACAAACCACTAGATAATCACATATACATTCTCAAGTAATTTAATAAGATAGCTTAATGACATTTTATGCTAATCAGAGCTTTTAAGTCTTTTTATTTTAAAAGTGTATATAATTTTTCTGTTATGTGCGGATTCCTTCTTCCCATCTAGTGAGGAAAAAACATTCCATTCTTCCCCATTAGAAAGAAAAAGTGATTAGATTATCAAATCTATTTAATCAGCCCTCTATAGCTGCTCCCAACAGGATGCTTCAAGATTTTTTTCTGCTGTTATTTCAACAGCTTGCTCTCTGCTGCTAGTTCAAGATCCTCTCCCCTAAGGCAATTCTTATGGATTCTTCTCCCTCAGCCACCTTAGGTTCTGAGAAAAATACTTGCTTGGAGGAAAACACTTGGAATATTGCATTTGTTTTGTGGAATTAAAAATGTAAATACGAAATTAGAAATGTAATATTTAATATAGTTTTGCAATAAAAGGCCACTATTAAGGCCAGCAAAAGGGCGGGCCCCAGTTCCAGGAACAGGGGCAAGGCAAGGATGACTAAGCCCTGAACTCAACCATACCACGTAATTGGAGAATTCAAACTTAAACTTACCAATCATTTGTACTCCCTCTGAGAATTCAAACTTAAACTTACCAATCAGCTGTACTCTCTCTCTCTGACCACCCCCTTGTAGTTTTGCCTTTAAATACTGTGTAACTTTGTTGCTGGCTGCTCAACTCCTCTGCCCCAGCATGGGATATGAGTCGGGCCCCAGCGCGCTGGTACCTCGAATAAACTCCTCCTGCTTTTGCATCAAGAGACGTCTTTCGTGAGTGATTTTGGGTGGCGTTATCCCTTGGGTTGGGGGAGCCCTGGTGAAGGGGAACCCAACAGTTTAATTACTACTTAAGGAAGAACTATATAGATGATTTTACACCCAACCTCTTTAATTCTTAATGTCTTCTTCTATAAATAGAAATAATCTTAAAATCCATCTCAAAAGATATTGGGAGAAATAAAAAAGCAAAGATATGTCATATGTACTGTACATCACCTGGCATGTAGAAAATGTTTCCTCCACATTATCTATTAATTATTTGGGGGGAGAGCCTGAACAAGCAGGACAGGCCGGGAAGTGGTGGGAGCGGCTTTTGGAGGGCTGGAACAGGTCAGACAAAGCAGCAGGTGGGAGTGGAGCAGTTTGAAACAGCTAAGGGAGATGAACTTGTCTGTCAGTTTGTCATCCTGTGGTGGCTTATGTATTGCTGTGAGGCTGGAGACTATGCCACCAGTGTTGTAAAATGCCAACAGGGTCACCCATGGTGGGCAGGTTTCACCAGAGTTCCAGATTAAGACAGACTTGGAAGAAGGAAGAGGCCATCCACTTTTCAAAGAATTGGCCAGTGAAAACCTTATGAATAGCAGTGAAACACTGTCTGACATACTACTAAAAAACTATGAATAGCCCTGAAACATTATCTGATACAGTGCTGGATGATGAGCCCCTAAGGTCAGAAGGCACTCAAAATATAACTAGGAAAGAGCTGTCTCCTCAGAATAGAGCCAACTTTAATGACATGGATAGAGTAAAGCTTTTAGGACCTCCATTTGCTGATGTAGCACCACTCAAAATGAGAAGAAACAGTTGCAAACATCTGTTAATAATCAGAACATGAATGTAAGAAGTAAGAATCTAGGAAAATTGGAAGTTGTCAAAAATGAAATGGAATGCATAGATTGATATCCTAGGCATTAGTGAGCTGAAATAGATTGGTTTTGGCTATTTTTAATGAGACAACCATATACTCTACTATGCTGGTAATGACAAATTGAGGAGGAATGGTGTAGCATTCATCATCACAAAGAATGTTTCAAGATCTGTCCTGAAATACAATGCTGTCAGTGACAGGATAATATCCACATGCCTACAAGGAAGACCATTTGCTTTTACAAGGAAGACCAGTTAATACTACTGTTATTCAAATTTATGCACCAACCACCAAAACCAAAGATGAGGAAATTGAAGACTTTTACAAACTTCTGCAGTCTGAAATTGACCAAACATGCTATCAAACTGTGTTAATTATCACTGGTGATTGGAATGTGAAAGTTGGAGACAAGGAAGAATCACTGGTAGTTGGAAAATATGGCCTTGGTGATAGAAATGACACTGGAGATTGCATGATAGAATTTTGCATGTTGAACATGTATTCATGGCAAATTTCTTTCAACAACACAAACGGTGGCTATACAGATGGAGTTCGCCAGGAGTACACAGGAATCAGATTGACTGCATCATGGAAAGAGGCAATAGAGAAGTCCAATACCTTCAGCCAAAACAACACCAGGAGCTGATTGTGTAACAGACCATCAACTGCTCATATGTAAGTTCACCTTGAGGCTGAAGACAATTAAAAGAAGTCCACGACAGCCAAAATATGACCTTGATTATATCCTTCCTGAATTTAGAGGCCATCTGAAGAATAGATTTTATACACTGAACACTGATGACCGAAAACCAGAGGAACTGTGCGATGACATCAAGAACATAATCCATGAAGAAAGCAAGAGGTCATTAAAAAGACAGGAAAGGAAGAAAAGGCCAAAATGGATGCCAGAAGAGACTCTGAAACTTGTTGTTGAATGGAAAGTAGCTAAAGCAAATGGAAGAATCGAGAGGTTAGAAGAGCTGAAAAGAAGATTTCAAAGAGCAACTCAAGAAGTCAAAGTCAATTAATATTATAAAACGTGGAAAGACCTAGAAATAAAAGGTGGAAAAACCAAAAGGGAAGAACATGCTCAACATTTCTCAAGCTGAAAGAACTGAGGAAAAAATTTAAGCCTCAGATTGCAATATTGAAAGACTCCATGGGCAATAAGTTGAACGATGCAGGAAACATCAAAAGAAGATGAATGCAGAGAGTCACTATACCAAAAAGAACTGGTCAATGATCATCCATTTCTGGAGGTGGCATATGATCAAGAACCAATGGTATTAAAGGGAGAAGTCAAAGCTGCACTTAAGGAATTGGCAAAGAACAAGGCTCCAGGAATTGATGGAATACCCGTGGAGATGTTTCAACAGATGCCCTGCTGAAGGCACTCACTCAGCTATGCCAAGAGGTTTGGAAGACAGCTACCTGGTCAGCTGACTGGAAGAGATCTGTATTTGTACCGATTGCAAAGAAAGGTGATCTCACAGAATGTGAAAATTATCAAACATTATCATTGCTATCACATGCAAGTAAAATCTTACTGAAGATAATTCAGAAATGGTTGCAGCAGTACACAGACAGGAAACTTCCAGAAATGCAAGCTGAATTCAGAACGGAATCCAAGAGCAAGAGATATTGCTTTGGTTACCTAGCACTGCTCCGACAAGAATATACCACCAATGGGATGGCTTGAACAAACAGGAGATTATTGTCTAACAGTTTGGAGGCTGTAAGTCTGAGTTCAAAGTGCCAGGCCCTAGGGGCTAGGTGAAAGCCCCTCAACCTTGGGCTTTAGCTCTGCCTCCTGCTCCCAGCCCGCTGAAGCTAGAGGCTTTTCTTCACTCAGACAGCTGCTGTTTGCTGAGACTGACAAGCGCAAGGTTGACAAGTAAAAAGGCACAGTCCCAATGTTACCAAACCACATGACAGGCCATTAATTCAAGTCCACTAAAAGTTCCAAGATCAGCAGAACATGTCAGGCTGCTGAACAATGACACAGCTACATGTAGGGTTCAAGCATGCCATAAGCTAGAGACCATTTCCCAAGGCTTCTTACTTATATGCAAGAAGTAGACCACATCCCAAAGGCAGTTACCCAGCTGCTCACAGAGTCATGGAATCACCAAATCCATGGTGGAATCATGGAGTTGATTACCAGTCTTATCATGGGGAATACTACATCCAGCTGCCCAGCCACTCAACCAGGCCCAACCAAGTTGACACACAAACTTAACTAGCACAGATATCATAGCTGATGTTAGATGGACCTTCACTCAAAGGAAAG
Organism: Orycteropus afer afer; assembly: GCF_000298275.1. NCBI lineage: Eukaryota > Metazoa > Chordata > Mammalia > Tubulidentata > Orycteropodidae > Orycteropus > Orycteropus afer. Next base: position 222,639 of record NW_006922371.1, on the reverse strand, counting down.
AATATGAGAAAGATATTTACTTGTGTTTTATTGACTATGCAAATGCACTCAATTGTGTGGAACATAACAAAGTATGGATAACATTGAGAAGAATGAGAATTCCAGAACACTTAATTGTACTCATGAGGATACTGTACATAGACCAGGAGCCTGTTGTTCAAACACAACAAGGGGATATTGCATGGTTTAAAATCAGGAAGGGAGTGCATCAAGGTTGTATCCTTTCACCATGCTGTTCAATCTGTATGCTGAGCAAATAATCTCAGAAGCTGGGCTATATGAAGAACATGGCACTGGGATTAGGCGAAGGCTCATTAACAACTTGAGATATGCAGATGACACAACTTTGTTTGCTGAAAGTGAGGATGACTTGGAGCACTTACTGGTGAAGATTAAAGACTAGAAAGTGCAGTATGGATTACACTTAAATATAAAGAAAACAAGAATCCTGACAACTGGACCAATAAGCAGCATCATGATAAATGGAGAAACGACTGAAGTTGTCAAAGACTTCACATTATTTGGTTCTACAATTAATGCCAAGGGAAGCAGCAGTCAAGACTTCAAAGACATGTTACATTGGACAGATCTGCTGCAAAAGACCTACTTAAAGTGCTGAAGAACAAAGATGTGTCTTTGAAGACTAAGGTGTGCCTAACCCAATCCTTGGTATATACAGTCACCTCATATGCATGTGAAAGCTCGACAGTGAATAAGGAATACCAAAGAAGAATTGACACTTTTGAGTTGTGGTGCTGGTGAAGAATGTTGAAAGTACCATAGACTGCTAAAAGAACTAACAAATCTGTCATGGAAGAAGTCCAACTGGAATGCTCCTTGGAAGAGAGGATGGCCAGACTTCATCTCACCTACTTTGATCATGTTGTCAGAAAGGATCATTCTCTGGAGAAGGATGTCAGGCTTGGTAAAATGGAGGTAAAAGAGGCGAAGGCCCTCAACAAGAGTGGTTGACATGGTGGCTGCAGCAAAGGACTCAGATATAGTAGAGATCGTGAAGCTGGCATAGACTGGGCAATGTTTTGTTCTGTCGTACATAAGGTCTCTATGAGTCAGAGATGACTCTACGGCACATAAAAACAACATCTATTGATAAGTTCTCTAAAGAAAAAGGTTCTAGGCTGGTATAGTGGTTAAAGCAGTTAGTTGCTAACCAAAAGTTAGGCAGTTTGAACCCACCAGGTGCTCCACAGGACCAAGATGAGGCAGTCTGCTTCCCTAAAGATGTGCACCCTTGGAAACCCTATGAGGATCACTATGAGTCAGAATTGACTGGATAGCAGTGAGTTTTTTAAAAGGCAAAGAAGCACTTTCAAATCTGAAAAGTCATTTGTAGCTTCATCTTTTAAGGCAGAAAGGGAGAAAAGAACAATGAAAGAGGAGGTAGAAAAATGACAAAGCCAGAAGAAATTTTAGTTCATTTTACTTCACTTTAACCCTTTGCTTCATAGCTGCTTCATGCTCTAATAAGTGATAGAAGAATGAAAGTTTTGTTGATTCTCCAATCTATCCATTTTTTATTTCCTTTAAAAACATTCTATTTTTAAAAAATAATTTTTAAATAATTTTTTAAAAATCTATTTCAGATATTCCAGATAATGCTTACAGAAATGTTCAATTTCTGAACATAATGGGAATTGGCTAATTTGCTGATATTTTTATTTATGCTTTGGCACCTAAAATAGATGGTATGTACAAAAAGGAAGCAGGAGGTGGTAGTCAGATGTGGGCTGCAAGTAATGAAAATCTATTACAAAATTGACAAAAATAGACCTAAAGTAACTCCAAAAAGGAAAAAAACCAAAAAAACTGGAATTGGCTGAAATAAATGCATCCATAAGTTCTTTGTATTTTTAGGTGTTTCAGAGTCCATATTTCCTTTGAGAGAATGAGTTTTTGCAAAAGCATGTAAAGGATGCTGTGTATGGAGTTAAGGAAAATTTAAGTTGAAGAAGCTATCCCTAGAATGATCAGTTATCAGCGTTCCAGTTACCCCTTTATGGACAGAATTAACTATTTTTGCTTTTCTAGGTTCTCCGGAAGGTCTCAAAATAAATTTGTGTTTCCTTTGCAAAGAAGCGAGAAAGGATCACATAATAGGGAGACAGGAACCAACCTCAAAGGGGTTAATGAGGATGGTGGAGATGGAAAGGAGACTGGCTAGGTAGCTGGTACAGCTGGGGAACTTTAATAGCAATCAAGGGCCTCTATAAACAAATCAGCAGGAAATAGAGGGGCTCTACATTTTTCCTGGCTTGGTAGCAGGAGCCATCTGGACTGAGGGAATTTGGCGTAAAATCCTCATGTGAGAACTTGGCTTTATTTATTTATTTATTTATTTTAAAGCATTCCAGAGTAGTAGGTCACTGAAGTAAATAAACTGATCCCGTTTATGCTCTAACAGATTAAATTACCATCACCAAATACAAAATCCTCAATGGATTACGACTAACTTAACAAAACAATACAGGAATACTTTTACATCTATGGGAGAAGTGGATATAGTTTTATGAGGAGCCAGGGAAAATTAAACAAACAAAGGAGAGAAAAGAGGAATAAAATTGATTGGTTTGTATATGTGTGTGTGTGTGTGTGTGTGTGTGTGTGTATTCTCCAGAGCTTAAAAAAGAAATCATTTGTTATTTAATAGCATTCAAGTCAGTGGAAATGGTGGCTATGGTCCAATCTAAAAACACCTTGACATCTTGTAGGCAGACCTGGGTATGGTAGCTACCAATGAGGATGGAAGTAAAAGACAATCTAAAAAACACACTGAAAGCCCTTTCCCCCCCAAAAAAAAAAAATTAAAATTAAAATAAACAAGAATGACTAGTCACAGTAGAAAGAACCTCACACTAGCAAATGATAACTTTTTCTTTGAACCGTCTTATCTCTCTATTCAAAGACCTCCATCATCTCTGCCCAAAACCGATTACCAATTCCAGACTTGACTGCAATTTTTTTTTTTTTTTTTTAGCTTGGCATTTGTTTTTACTACTTTATAGCTTACATTGTTTCTATCTATGTAACACAGTGTCTCACTGTGAAGGGTAAGAAAGAATAGGTTAATCTCCTGGGGGAAAGGGAATTTTCCAGCTATGATTTAATGAGGTTAGTTAGCTCTGACTTCCTTTTCTTTCCTGACTTCCTTTTCTTTCTTTTTCAGTTTTTAAATTATCACTATTTGTTTGGCTGACTCTTAGAAATTGAATCCAGTCAAAAATTCAACTTCAGAACTTAGATAGTAAACAGGTAAATTTCCTAGAGAACTGAAGCAAACTCAGGACCTTACATCCACCATGACTTGGAGTTCTCTGTTTTGCAGACTCTGAAAAACTGAATGTTAAAAAGTTGCTCTGAGAAACAGTCACTTTTAGTATCTGTTGGGTAATTTGATCCTAAGGGATATTTGGTTAAATGTCTGGCCCCGTGGAGTTGAGCTCAAAGAGCCAAAAATAGCTTTAATTATCTGAGAGTTAGACCTTAAATCCAAGTTACGGATTCCACATACAGCAATATATTGTGTAAAAAGAGGCAGACACTTGCAGCGCAGGTTACCAGTCCTACCGTTTAGCAGCTGTGTAACCAAAGCAAGATTCATAACCTCTCTGAGATTCAGTTTTATCTGCAAAATGATGAAAATAGTAGCTAACTCATAATGTTGTTGGAAGATTCAGTGTGTTAACATGTGCAAAGTCCTTAGCAGAGTGCCAATCACAAAAACATGCTCCAAAAAGGTCAATTCTTATTATAATTTCCACTAAAAAAATTGTATGACTTCCATTTATTTTAGGCAGACTTTTGACTTGTACCCAGTTGTGAAATTATAAATAATTTGCTATGAATAGTTCTATCTGTTCTTTGTCATTGCTTTCAGTCAGATGCAGCATGTGCACACAATTCCCACCAAATGAAGGCAGAAACAATTTCTTGGTTTTTGCTTTTCTCTCCTGGGCAGCAATTATAATTTGCTTGGAACATAGTTTATTGTAAATCATCAAATACATTTCCCTATGGTGTCATTGCATACCACCTATCTAAATATTTTTTATACTGAGTTATTTATTTATTCCTCAAAATAAAAATAAAGAAAGTCATATGACAGGGAATGCATTTCCTTATCCAAGGGTCTTGTACACCTTTAATACATTGACCCTCTATTTACAGTGATGATAATTTCAGGTACCACAAAGGTTTCAAGCTAATTTTATGCCTTCTAAAAATTCTCAACCAGGCCTTACAAACAGAGGGAGAGATTTTCATTCATCAAAGACTGCAATTGATGAAGGAAAAACTAGGTCATTTGTCCATACATTGCATAATCATTCACTCATTTTCATTAAACTAACAAACATTTCTATAATACTTGGAGTCTGCTCCAACACATGTTGACCTTATAGATAACGGAACTAAACACTGCCCTGTGCTCCTGCTGGTATTTGAAATATCAGTGGCATAGCTTCCAGTATGATAGCAACATATAAGCCACCACAGTAAGACAAACTGACAGACAAGTGGAGGAATACCAAATTTATTTACCAGAAACAAAATGTGGTTTTCCCTTATTATTTTGAGCTGCTTGGTCATTTCTCTCTTTTGTAGTCATTTGTGTATGTGTGTGTGTGTGAATAATAATTCTATCTTCTGAAAAGAAAAATAAAGTATAATGTTATATGCCGTAGAGTCAGCCCCAACTCATAGCGACCCCTCCTTGGGTTTCCGAGGCAGTATCACTACGGAAGTAGGATTGCCCAACCTTCCTTCCGAGGAGTGGCTGGTGGGTTTGAACCACCAGCCTTCTGGTTAGCAGTCAAGTGCCTTAGGCACTATGCTACCAGAGCTCCTAAAGTATAACAGACTAGAGGAAATGCTTGCTTTCTCTGTCTATAGAGACAAATCTTTCAAAGACGAAACCCAAAAACTAAACCAAACCCACTACCATCAAGTCAATTCCAACTAATAGCAACTTTATAGGGCAGGGTGGAACTGCCCCAGAGGTTTTCCAAAGTTAAAAATCTTTACAGAAGGAAGCTGCCACATTTTTCTCCCACAGAGTGGCTGGTGGGTGAACCATTTGATTGGTAGCCAAGCACTTTAACCACTGTGCCACCAGGACTCCTTTTCAAAGATGAAAGGAGGACACAATTTAGTCCCCTTAATTCTAAACCTTCCATCATGTAGATAGCAGTGTTACTACTCAATATACAAACTGTAAATTGATACCCATTCCCTTTAATTTTATTTCTATCTTCCTCATCAGAACCTGTTAGGATTAATCTCCACCAATGCTATTCAACTCTGATCAGCTTACGGTGTGCTGCAAGACAAGTCTAATGGAAATTTAGCAGTCAGCTCTTTGTGATAAAATCTGGAAATAGTCTAGTCTATCCCATGTTACTCAGTGCCTGCCTTATGTTTTTATTATTTATTATTATTTTATTTTATTTTATTGTGCTTTGGGTGCAAATTTACAAAGCAAATTTGTTTCACATTCAACACTTTATGCACATTTGATTTCACGCCCCAATTACCATCCCCCACCATAACAAGCTCTCCTCCCCTCCTGTCCCTCTGACTACCCTCTCCCTGTGCCCTTCTTTAACTGTGCACTCCTGCCTGTCCTGCTTTCCCTCTGTGTGAATGCTGCCCCTCTGGTTTCTCATGGCTGATTGCTCTAAGGGGTGCATCTCCCTAGAGTAGGTGAGTGAATCACCCTGGGGTAGGTGTTCTGCATGAAAGTCTTTCTAGTGTTGGACTGAGAGCCAATCCAAGGGAGTGAGTCCATTTCTAGGCCCAAAGGGTAACCTGGGGCCATACTCTCAGGGGTTCCACCAGACTCTGGGATGCCTTATGTTTTAAGGAGTTCTGGTGGCCTAGTGCCTAAGGCTTTTGACTGCTAACCCGAAGGTTGGAGGTTCCAACCCACCAGCCACTGCACAGAAGGAAGACTGGGCAATCTACTTCCATAAAGCTTTAACACCTTGGAAACCCAATGGGGGTTTCTACGGGTCAGAGTCTACTCGATGGCAGTGAGTTTGTTTTTGTTTTGTTTTTTGACTTTATGTTTTAAAATGAAAGAGCTATAATTCTCACCATCATCACACAGATGCTCCCTTATCTATCTCCCATCTCTATTAGTAATGTGTAGTGAATTACTTTCTGGATCTCCAAAGTCCCAAAGCCAGAGTGCAAGTGTCCATGGGAGAGAAAGAGAGAGATGAGTCAGAAGATGGCATCCTTAGCCCTGGGCAGAACACTTGCTTGGGGTTTCTGATAGTGCCCACACTTACCTTCATTTGGTGTGGCAAACCATCCCACTTCCTGGAATGAGACTCACTTTGAATATTTATGCTTGTTAGAATCAAATATAATCTGACCATTGTTCTTTCTGAACATCACTTTTTACTTCCAGTCAGTCCTGTTAGGTGAAGTTCTCTAGACTCTGTCTGTATCTCTCCGAAGTCTTTCTTTTTTGCCCATTTTCTCCCTCACCCACCAGTCACAGTACAGAGTTAGTTTCCAATATGTTTTTTTTTTTTTTTTACATTTAATCTTTGGAATATAGGTATAACTCTTTCAAGAGATAACTATTCCCTAAAGTTCCAACTCTCTCCCTACAACTAGGATACTATTGTTTCCCATCTGCTAGAGGAATTTGGCAACTTTGATAAGACTCTCCTGAGCTCCTGTGTGGTGCAAATAGTTAAGCACTCAACTACTAACCAAAAAGTTGACAGTTCAAACCCACCCAGAGGCATCTAAGAAGACAGGCCTGGTGATCGGCTTCCAAAAGGTCATAGCCTTGAAATCCCTGTGTAGTTCCATTTGGCTTTGCACACATGGGGCCGCCAGAGTCAGAATCGACTTTACTGAAGTGGGTTATGCACTTATCCTAAGCATTTAGGAAAATGGAACTGAAGTTTGTTTCACTCACACTTGCCTCCACAAAGTAGTATACCCCCCCCAAAAAAAGAAAAACAGTTGCTAAATTCTGACTCATGACAACTCCCATATATTTCAGAGAACTAATATACACAAGCAATCAAAATAGGGAACCCAGGGGTAGAGTTGGATTTATGTATCAGTTATAAAAAGTATTCTCACATGTACAACTTTGTTAATTTTTGACAGTTAAATGGCCTTAATATCAAGTGGCATTTTATACAAAATGAATTCTTATTTAATTACTATATTTTCCCAAGATTTGGAAAAGTATATTTTTGATGATTTATCAAATTATGTGACACTTATTAGGCTATTATAACTTGTTTTCAGGAATATCCCTTAAGAACAAAAAAACAAAAGTATAGAAAACTTTTGTCTAGGTTACTCAGCACCACGAAGTAAGTATACATTTTCTTATAGTCACCTCAGTCTAAATTTAATCCAGTGGGGTTTTTACTCCTTTGTAATCTAAGAAATGAGAGTTATGAAAAAGTCACTATTTTTTGAATCTATAAACATGGGTATTCATATTATTTCCACCACACATCCTACCCCAGTAACTACCATAGATAGCATTTCTTTCTCACTACCAAAACCCTAGGTAACTCTCTTTGTTCTCTTCCAGAAAGACTCTTTTCACTCTACTATCTCTTAAAATAGCTTCCATAACATGTTGGGTTAAAATTGAAAGCTTTTCCCTTATTTGTCCCATTTAGTTCAAATTGATCCCCCTTAGCTTTCAATGTATAACTCTTTCTTCCATGAGTTCTCCTCAGCAGCCCACAATCATAGCCTTCTAAGTCTTCCTCCTTGCTCCTTAAAGCTTTCCATAGTTAATATGAAGTAGCTGGCACATTTCTCTTGTTCCTACTGCAAAAAAATCCCCACAATTTTCCTTCTACCTATTCCCTGGATTTTTTTTTCTTTCTTCATATACTAACACAAAGTTTTGCACGTATCAATGATTTCAAGAACTTCGGTAATTTATTTAATAATGTCACATCTTGTATAAAAAGACCTGGTGGTACAATAGTTAACATCTCAGCTGATAACTGTAAGATGGCAGTTCAAACCCACCAGCTGCTTCACAGGAGAAAAGAAAAAGTGATTTGCTTCCATAAAGATTTACAACCCTATGGAGCAGTTCTACACCATACTATAGGTTTGCTTTGAGTTGGAATAGATTTGATGGCAAGCAACAATAACAAAAAGAGTTGCATGATGCTTGTTACATATCGGGCAATATTCTAGACATTTCCTATGTTTTGATTTATTTAATCTTCACAATCATCTGATGAGAAAATTACTTTATTAGTCCTATTTTACAAGGGCAGAGACTGAGTTTCATAGAGTTAATTGCAAATATCACATTAGTAAGTGAAAAATCTGGGATTTGAACTAAGTTATCTTGGCTCCCAAATTCATGTTCTTAGGTTGAACACTAATCTGCTCCTTTGTGTACAATATTTGTCTCCATATTTATATCTTCCAAGCCTGTGTATCAGATTTTGTTTGTGACAAAATTTATTGTCTCTTCTAGCATACTATAAACTCTATTGTTATAGGGAAAATAAAAACTGTAATACAAACTGTACTTAATTTGTCTTAACTCTTATCCATTAGGAGTTGATGCATTTAGGGGACTAAATAAATTGGACAGTGCCATACAAAATGCTGGTGCATCAGAAAAAAAGACAATGAAAAGATGAGAGAAATGTGTGGAACCATATAAATAATTTATTTGTTGAAATTTTTAGGAAATTAATTATTTCCTTTCAAAGTTGTCCATTGCCTCAAACCATTGTTGAAACATTATATTAATATTCTGTTGTTTTGGTTGTTGTTATGTGCCGTCGAGTCAGCCCCGACTCATAGCGACCCCTCCTTGGGTTTCCGAGGCAGTATCACTACGGAAGTAGGTTTGCCCAACCTTCCTTCCGGGAGTGGCTGGTGGGTTTGAACCGCCAGCCGTCTGGTTAGCAGGCAAGTGTCTTAGCCACTATGCTACCAGAGTTATTCTAGTCCCTTCAAATAGATTACCTGCTTTGTCAGAAGTATTTATGTTTTTTGCTTAAAAAATCAAAATAGTAATAAAACAAAATATTGCTGTTTACACTGTACTTTTGCATTCATTATTTTATTTAACTATATTAGCAATGACCTTTTTCTTTTTCCTTACATGATATCTTGGGAGCTCTGGTAGCATAGTGCCTAAGGCACTTAACTGCTAACCAGACGGCTGGTGGTTCAAACCCACCAGCTACTCCTCAGAAGGAAGACTGGGCAATCTATTTCCATAGTGATACTGCCTCAGCAACCCAAGGAGGGGTCGCTATGAGTTGAGTCCAACTCGACAGCATATAACAACAACAACATGGTATCTTGGGATGGGTATCATAGAGAAGCAAAAACATTTAAGTTTATGTATGTATTTGTAGAGAAACAGAGATTTATCTCAAGGAAATGACTCACAAAGTCATAGAGGTTGGCAAGTCCCAAGTCTGTGGGTCAGATATCAGGCTGGAGGCTTCTCCTGACTCATGTAGCTGCAAGGCTGACAAACCCAAGATTAGCAGGCAATATGGCAGGCTGCTGGCTCAAGTCCAAATAACCAAATAACCAGAGCAAGATGCAGGATCTAGATTAAGCAAAAAGCCAGAGAGTTTTGCCAGAATGTCTATATATATTGGATACAGGACACACTACCAGGTAAACTCCCTTTCTGCTGATTGGCTGTCCACAGAAGATCTCATCATGGAGATGATTACATTATATCAGATCTCATCATAAAGGATGACTACATTATGACTGCCAAACCACTGAGAATCATGGTCCAGCCAACTTGACACATAACCTTACACATGAGCTAAGTAAAAGTGAAGTAAATATGAGAATAAATTCACAGGAAACATTTAATGCTGGCAAATGAAAACTGTTCTTCATGGAATACACATATCCTTCCTTTATAAGAACTGAAAATCTATCTTACCATGTAAGAAAATTCATCTACAATTGCAAGAGTACCATTTTGTGCCAGTGCTGACTAAATAGAAATCAAAGAGATGAGAAAAGATTGCAAGCCAGTGTCAATTCCCACACAAAGTATAAGTCTTATGCATTTCTATTTTTGTTGTTGTTGTTGCTAGGTGCCATCGAGTCATCTCCGACTCATAGTGACCTTATGTACAACAGAATGAAACACTGCCCAGTACTGTGTCAGCTTCAATATCCCTGCTATACCTGAGCCCTTTGTTGCAGCCACTGTGTCAATCCATCTCATTGAGGCCCTTCCCCTCTTTCGTTGACCCTCCACTTTACCAAACATGATATCCTTCTCCAAAGAATGGTACCTCCTGACAACATGACCAAAGTAGGTGAAACAAAGTCTGGCCATTCTTGCTTCCAAGGAGCATTCCAGCTGCACTTCTTCCAAGACAGATTTGTTAGTTCTTTTAGCAGTATATGGTACTTTCAGTATTCTTAGTCAACACCACATCTAAAAAGCATCAACTCTTCCTCAGATTTCTATCTTTATTACCACAAATTAAGAACTAACACCACCTTTCTTTTTCACACATACATACAAACACAGAATAACAAATAGAAAATGGTAATTTTTATTAGTGTGTAACATTCTTCTACGTATTTATAAATCAATAACTAATAGAAAATAAGTAGGTTGTCTCTTATCTGGTATTATTTGCTCCTGTTTCAGAGACAGTGTGTTCAGCATTAAAAAATGATATTGCAACTAAATTAATTGTGAGCATGAATTCACTTTATATATACATTGTACCCCTTTGGATTTGTATTGCTTGGAGGAAAATTCAAATATTTAAAACTTTTGATGGGTCTATTCCACTGTGTTCACAAAAAAAATAAAAGACAATAACACAGATTATACTAATGAAATAACAGTAGATAAAGTAAAGAGCTTCCTTAAGGTAAAAATTGCAGTTGCTATTCTTTATTCTATAAGAAATAATTTTACAAATAACAATGCTATTGTTATTTGCCGTCGAGTCAGACCCGACTCATAGCGACCCCTCCTTGGGTTTCCGAGGCAGTATCATACAGAAGTATATTGCCCAACCTTCCTTCAGAGGAGTGGCTGGTGAGTTTGAACCACCAGCCTTCTGGTTAGCAGTCAAGTGCCTTAGGCACTACGCTAGCAGTGATACCACCTCAGAAACCCAAGGAGGGGTCGCTATGAGTTGAGTCCTACTTGACCACACATCACAACAACAACAATTCAATTACAAGATTATGAGTAAACCAAAAACCAAACCCACTGCCATTGAATCAATTTTGATTTATAGCGATCCCCACTGGGTTTCCAAGGCTGTAAATCTTTATAGAAGCAGATTGCCCCATCTTCCTTCCATGGAGCAGCTGGTGGGTTTGAACTGCCAGTCTTTTGGTTAGCAGCCAAATACCTTAGACACTTATCTGGTATATCACATGAAATCATGACCCTAAACCTCCCAACCAAAAAACAAAATCCCACAACTTAGGAACTGTGCCACCAGATTATGACTAGAAGGGCCATATTAATAATTCACTGCACCACATATAGGAGCTCTGGTGGTGTAATGCCTAAGGCACTTGACTGCTAAACAGAAGGCTAGTGGTACACACCCACCAGCCACTACTCAGAAGGAAGGCTGGGCAATCTACTTCCGTAGTGATACTGCCTTGGAAACCCAGGGAGGGGTCACTAATGAGTCTGATCCAACTCGACAGCAGTGAGTTTGTACCACAGATGCCTAATAATCTAAACTCTGGATTATTTTTTCAAAGCTGCAGCTGGACAGCATAATCAAGCATATGATGAGATTCATTTCTTACAACCAAACACCTCATGGGATTTGGTTTCTTGGTTTGAAGGTTTAGGGTCATGGTTTCACAGGACATACCAGATAAGTGGGCTAATACCATCTTTAGTCCTTCTATTCTGTCTACTAGTTCATTACATAGAGCTTGGGGTCTTAAAAGTTTGCAAGTGGCCAGCCAAGTTACAAAAATTGGTCTCCACTCATCTGAAGCAGAAAAAGGAAGAAGGAGAGTCAGGAATAGGAAGAAGAAATGGAATTTGTGGCTAATTGCTTATATGAATAACTGCCACTTTTGCCATGAGGCCAAAAGAGCTGGATGGTGGCCAGCTACCATTACTGAATGGTTTGATCAAAGATTCTGTAGAAGAATCCCAATCAAAAGGGAATAAATGTGGAACAGAATTTCAAATTCTCATGGAATCAAGTTTCTGGAGCCATGGAGTCAGGATCAACCACTGAAACTATTTCCCTGAGATAATGTTTAAAGCTTAAATAAAAAAAATTCTCCAAAGTCTTCCTAAAACCAAGCAACAGTTTCACTTAACTGGTGAAGAATGTCTTGAGCACTGTGCTCTGTTAAGAGCTATCTCTATGGGATCAAATTTACAACAGCAAATCAAAAGATTGGATAGAAAACTTAGGGAGCAGTGAGTTTATGTTAACTGAGGAGGAACAATTCAGAAAAGGAGGGTGAGAATGGTCACACAAGTTAAAGAATATAGTCACTATCGCTCAACTGTACAAGTAGAAAATGTTGCTGTGCATATTCTCAGAAACAAAAAGTAAAATAATTATTTTTAAAATAATGAAATTAATTTTCTAGCACTGAAGTCTATTGCAAGGATTAAAATTAGTGGGGACCTTTTTCACAGTGTATGCTGTGTCTTTATGCACATCCTTCCAGGATATATCAACATACCAGTGATAGGATTACTCCAGGTGGTCTCTTGTGTCACTGTTTCTCAGTCCTAATTGTGAATTAGAGTCACCTTGTGAGCTTTTATTGTATATTGAGGGCCAGGCCCCTCTCCAATCCAATTAAGTAGGAACCGAAATGATAGCATCTAGGGAATCAGTGTGTTTTAAAAGCTCCCCGGTGATTTTAATATGTAGCCAAAGTGGGGAACCACTGCCTTATATTAAGAAGAAACCATAAACTATGAGGTCACTGAGTTTGCAAAGAAAATGGAATACACATTCTAAACCATAAAATAAATATAACTTTTATAGTATCAGCTTTACAATGCATAGTTACGAACTTTATACTTACAGGGAAATGCAGTTTGTAACAGCCTATTATGGAAGGAACTTGCTTTGAAGGGGGAAAAAAAGTGAGACCCTTAAGCAGCTCTTAGCTTCTCATCCTCTCAGTTCTATGATTTTTACTCATTGAAATGTAAGGATATCTTTTCAGCAGTATTATGGGTATGCAATACATCAGGTTCTTAGGCGTAACACTTATTTCTTAAAATAAAGATTTAAATAAGATTCTTTTTAATTTTCCTCAATAGCCACCTTTTATATAAAAGGTGCTCACTAAATATTTGTGGAGTGATATGTGCAGTGCTGTCACCGCATCTTGATCAGTTGTTACGCAAACCTCTAAGAGTGGAAAGCCACCTGCCAGTTGTAAAGAGTATAAGTGATGTTTCAGAAGGATGTTTCCCAGGACAAGTGAAGGTGGACAAAGATGTAGAGGGAGGCAGAGGTAGTGTGATGTTGTGGAGAGAGTATTTGGGACCCTTTAATTTCCATCTAAGGTACTCTGTTGGTGCAGTGATCAAGGCATTTGGTTGCTAACTAAAAGTCAGTGGTTCAAACCCACCAGGCACTCAACTCCATGGAAGAAAGATGAGGAAGTCTGCTTTAGTAAAGATTTACAACACTTGGAAAACCTATGAGTCGGAATCAACTAGATAGCAGTGAGTTTGGTTTTTGGAATCTCCTTCTACCACCCTGACCTTTGATATTGACCACAGATATTTTGTCCGTCTTAGGCAACATGACCTATAAATGCAGCTTGCAGCCCATGATCCACCCCTCTTGACTGGAATGTTAACCTAAAATTCCCCCCAGATAGTCCTCAGAGCAGACACTGAACCAGACGCAGAAGAGCAGGTACAGATGGGTGGCTTCTAATTAGCCCAACCACAAAATAAGGCAGGCCTGGATTTGAAAATTGCCTAGAACCCATAGAAGTTGGTGGCCAACTGCGGACAGGGGAATTAGCTAAAAGATATTAAGGTGGATTTTGAGCATTTTAGTTAGGTAAACTGAAGGCACCAAATGGGAATGAAAGTAATAAATAGATATTCTTATTATTACCTGACGGAGCTCTGGTGATGTAGTGGTTAACGCATTTGGCTGCTAACCAAAAAAGCCGCTCCACAGAAGAAAGACGGGACAGGTGGCTTCTGTAAAGATTTACAGCCTTGGAAACCCTATGAGTCAGGTACTATTTGATGGTAGAGTGTGGTGTTTTTATTTTTATTTTATTATTATCTAAGGAGCCTGGGTGGCACAGTGGTATAGGCATTTGGCTGGGTGTTATTCTGAAGAACTTGGAAGAGAAGTACTTTTCAAAAATATGCTGAAGTTTTCTTATAAAATTTGATCAGCTAGAATAGGAACAGGTCCTAAATCAACTGAGGAACCTCTATAATTCTAGCATAGACAAGTGCTCATTATGGATTTATTGTTTGGCTGATGGAGGATAGGCTAAGTTTTCATATTAATTTCTATACATTATAAACACTTATATTTAATACATATATTTTAATAAAATAGACATATGTATTTATAAATAAATAAATACTGCTGTCGAGTACATAGTTTCCAAGGCAGTATACATGTGTGTGTGTATATATATATATAAAGAGAGAGAGAGACTGTCCAAGCTCTCTTCCTAATTGTGTATATGTATGCATGTATGTATTAAAAAAAAAAAAAAAAAAACACTGCCATTGACTCATTTCCTACTCTTAGAGATCCTATAGGACAGAGTAGAACTGTCCCATAGAGTTTCTGAGTCTAAATCTTTATGGAAGCAGACTCCCTCATCTTTCTCCCATACAGTAGCTGAGTGGGATCAAACCAGTTGACCATTTGCTTAGTAGCCCAATGCTTTAATCACAGCACCAAGAGCTCCTTATGTATGCATGTTTGTGTGTGTGTATATATATATGTGTGTGTGTGTGTGTGTGTGTATCTCTGTGTGTGTGTGTGTGTGTAGGAGCTCTGGTGGCATAGTGCCTAAGGCATTTGACTGCTAACCAGAAGGCTGGCAGTTCAAACTCACCAGCCACTCCTCGGAAGGAAAATTGGGCAATCTACTTTTGTAGTGATACTGCCTCAGAAACCCAAGGAGGAATCACTAAAAACCAAACCCACTGCCATCTAGTCAGTTCTACTCATAGCGACACCCATTGTGTTTCCAAGACTATAATTCTTTACGGCAGTAGATTTTCTCATCTTTCTCTCGTGGAGCAGCTGGTGGGTTTGAACCACCAAACTTCTGGTTAGCAGCCAAATGTCTTACCCACTACATATATATATATATATATATTACAGGCAGTCTGAGATCCATTCTTGACTGTATCTTTAAGAATTTACAGGTCAGTCCAAACAAGTACATAAGATTCTTATTTAACCTTACTTTAGGGCAAGAAAGAGGAGCTTTGATGGCACAGTGGTTAAGGCATTCTGCTGCTAAACAAAGAGTCTGTGGTTCTACTCCACCAGCAGGAAGAAAGAAGTGGCAATCTGCTTATTTAAAGATTTATAGCCTTTAAAACCCTATCAGGCAGTTTTACTCTGTTCTATAACTATGAGTCAGACTATGAGTTCTGACTATGAGTCAGAACTGACTCAATGGCAATGAGTTCGGGTTAGTGCAAGATAAGTCTCAAAACATTTTCAATGACCTGAGAGCTGCACCATGAAGCTAGTATGATGAAGAATTTGTTGAAAGTAGAGGTTGGTTCAATCATTTCAAAGTGATGGCAAATTTACATAACATTAAAGAGAAGTAGAAGTTGTCCATAAATTCCAAGTTCATACCCTGGGATTGCCTATATATATTTAAATATTTTTTATTTTAGAAAAACACTGTAAACCTTCACAAAACATTTACTGTGCAAAAGTTTTTAATTGTCTCAAGAAGCAAACTTGAAAAAGATCAAATAACTAATGTCCAAAGAGCAAGAACTATTGTGGGGCTTTTATCCCTAAAATACTTCAGATTTTATATTAAAGAACATTTTAATTCTGGAGAAAAGTTACTGCTGTTCCAAACCCTTATTCAAAGGAGTCACTTGATTAAAAAATAAATAAATAATGCAAGTTTGAAAATATGGGTGGAGGAAGCAGTTACCTACATGGTCAGATTAGAGGGGGAATTGTGCCACAATGCAACACCCTCCAAAATCTAATCATTTATGACTGAAATACCACCAATAATGTGGATCATAGGTTTAAATATTGATAGTTTAAATATTGATGGTTTGCCCCATCCAGAGAAATGTAACAGTGAATTAAAATATTTTAAGAGGCACTGGTCTGAAAGCGCTTGATATGAGGTATAACAACAGGGGACTCCAAATAGTATCAAAGTTCACCTTCATCTACTTTTCAGAAATTGAAACTATGAAACTCACTAATAAATTATTAGGATCCATTTCTCCATTCAAACAGATAGAGACACTGTTCTAGATCTTCTGTAAAGTTAGAGCTACTTACTATTAGATATATTTGAAATAATTTTATACCTAAAAACTCAGAGCTCTGATGTATTATTCATGCAACTTTAAACATAAATGTCTAGCTCCACATACAAAAAGTTTGACAAGAAGAATATATTCTATAATTTGAAAGGGAAGATCAGGAGTAATTAACCTGTTAACAAGATTTAAAAAAAGAAATAGTCAAGAAACCTTACCAGATACTAAAGACTAGTCTAAAATAAACATGAATATTATATTTAAATTATTTCAATACTTTTTAAGATAACATGGATAATTAATATGTGATTACTAAGTGGGTAATACTAGTGATGCTCTTAATCGTACATTTTGTTGTACTCATTTCAATTTATTTTAACTTTTTGGTAATGCTTCATTTTGTTCACAGTTGTACCAAACTAAAATTATGTATTAGTAGATTTGCAGATAGAAAAAAAAGATGAGATTATAAACATAATATTGTATCTATGTGTTTTTTTACATCAGCTTTGACATTAATATTCTAATACTTCTCTTGTCCTAAACTTACAAGCATTATTTTATTCACAAATAGTGATTTAAAAAATTATACTCAACATGCAACTCACAGAGATTACTTTAGAATAAAAACTTTATTCTGATTAGATTTTTTATTTTAGAGATATACACTGAAATGATAATTGTAGAATATGCAAATTTATTTGAACACATGATAGATAAATAAAGCATAAATTAATACAAGTGCAATAAATGTTTGCAATTTTAAATCTCAGCTATTATATTCACAACTCCAGTCAGTGAAAATATACAGACTTCCTCACTTAAATTTTTAATAGCCAGCAATCAGCTATTAATTTTCTGCATAGTGCTGGCTTTGTTATCAGCAAGTTTCTAAAATCGTAAACTTACATTTCTTCAAAAGATGATAAGCACTATTAATCAGGCAAATCTTCCCAGAACATCAATTTAATTGCAAGATTTAAGAGGCTCAGAGTGGGAAGAGAAGTTTTTTAACTAGCATATAATTTAAAACATTGTTTTTATATTAAAACAAATACTGATACCACGGCAATAAGAATAATGCTCCAGAATTTTTAGGACTAAACAAAGATGTCAAACTTATTTAACGCAGCTGCTTCAGGCTGTCCTCTTGCCATTTGGGATATTCATCCACTCTCCTCTGTTTTAAGGGGAATTTCAGAAGAAAAGTTTGAAAAATGTGACTGTAGTTCCATCCCCTTATTCACTGAACTGTCGACTACGTCTTTCACTCTGCATAATACAATCGAAAGTTTGCTTCTTTGATTCAGTTCACCAAGTGGTGAGAATTTATTACGAACCCAGCACCTTACTATGCATTCAAAAGGATGCTAAAGTATAAGATAGTCATTGAGGAAATAAACAAAATAGCAATTATTATAACCTACAGATTCAATAATCATATAGGACAGAGACACAAGAAATAATTCAGCAATTTTGTAAGCCCCATAATTGTTTCCACAACAGCAGAATGGTTAATAAGCACGTGTGGGAAAAGAGAGCGGCCTGAGCGTGGGAGTGAGGAATACTATTTTGATTTTTAAGAGTAAGAAGAAATTCAATTTTATGATTAATCCAAGCCAGTGACTTACTCAAATTTTGTTTTATTTCTTGAACTTTAGAGTACTATAAGAAAGAAAAACCCTGTGAAAATATAAAATGTACTGTTTGCTTGTTTGTGAAATGTGAGAATTTCACATTGGTAGTTAAACATCTTACTAATCAGAGATTTTTATTTCAATGACTCCTTTTCAATTAAATAAAGTATGTTGTTGTTGTGTGCCGTTGAGTTGATTCCAAGTCATAACATCCCCATAGGTCAGAGTAGAACTGTCCCATAGCTCTTCCTGTAGATCACCAGGTCTTTTCTCCCACAGAGCCACTGCTAAGTTCAAAAGGCCTTCTGGTGAGCAGCTGAGCACTTAACCATTATGCCACTGGGCTCCTCAATACAGTATAATCATACAAAAATAAAAACGTGTTAAATATAATTCAATATATTGTTTCACACATAGTGGGACCTCAAAACATATTAATAAATGAATCGTTGAACGTGGTAACAGCTAATAGCTCGTTATCAGAAAACTAAACCGTTACTTTTTCCTGAAAAATCAAAGGCTTTAAACAAATCTACTCTTAAAGAAGAATCCAATTTTAGATTGTTGATTTGAATTGTGTTCTCTGTGGTAAGAGTTACGTATATTTTAATGATTACAGTTTGAGCTCACCAACCAGCATCACAGAAGAAAGGCCTGGTAATCTGCTTCCATAAAAATTACAGCCAAGAAAACCCTTTGAGCAGTTTTACTCAGTAACACGTAGGATTGCACGAGTAGAAATAGGCTAAATGGCAACAAGTTTTTTTGTTTTTGTTTTTTTAAGTGTATTAAGTAGCATTACATTCTTAATCTACATTTACAGAACAAGAACCACAATGTAGTGAATTCTCAGGGATAGGAGTTGTAACTTCCTACTCAACCCTCAACCTGTTTGGCATTTTTTCAACTATGTGAAATGATACATTAGACAGAGGAGTCAACTGTTTATTCAGCTGAGGAAAACACATCAACCTAAGTAAGGCCAAATGATTTAAGATTTTATCAAAGTACTAGACTGTTTTAAAGACATGATTGAAATAAAACTACACAGTAGATAACAATTACATGAAACAAATGAAAATCATTAATAATTAACTAATTCTTATTTAAAGCATAGTATGTGCCATTGAAGAGAAATGCTGATACTTGAACTGTGTTAAAAGGAAATTTTAAATTAAGTTTCATAATTTTAGATAGCTATTCTGTGAATGCATATGTTTAATAGCATTATAAAATATCACTTCTAAGACACCATCATATTTGCCAACTGCATATTCCTAGGTCACAAAGTTATGATTCATATATATCAAGTCACTTAACACTACTAGCAAGTGTTGCCAGCCTGAAATATAAAACAGAGAGGGTAATAAAACTTTAACAAGCAGCAATAAAACTAATGAAATATAATCTGAAATATACTACTCTAATTCATCCAGAGAGGAAACACAATCACCCAGTCCTAAGGATGAGGAAATGGAGCCAGCTCCATAAAAACACATATTCATCATAGTAACATGGATCATTTTAGAATTAGAACTGAAAGAGAATTCAAGCTGGTTACAGTAGTGTAATTATCATGGCCAAATAGATGAGGATGACAGGATGAAGCAACATTTCACATATGCTTATTTTGGCTCCATATTTAAAGCTATGGAAATGAAAATATTGATGTTATTTTTAATGGGGATAATCTTTCATGCTGAGGATAGAGAAATTTCATGATAGTCAGATAGAGCAGCGTTTAAGAAGTTAGTGATGGCTTCCAAGATCAATACGTAAGTGGGTCACAAGTTTATATACAGTTTGCATGCAAGCTGATCCAAAATAACTTCAGGTTGATGTCTTTTTACTCTGTCCCTTGAGGTTGTAATTTTCACAATTGTCTATTTCCTCTCTTATTTCTCATTTGTTTTGGTGGAACTTAAAATTTCAAACTTAAGAAAAAACAGAGAGGAAAGAAGGGAGAGGAGAAGAGCAGTGAAGGGGGGAGAGGAGGTGCAAGAACAGTTTTTTATGCTTCTTTTCTCTGTAGCTTTGATGTTCTGCACACAAAAGTGATTCCAGGAAGCAACTAAACAACTGAGAAAGAACTGATCCAGAAATGACTTCACAATAGACTAGATTTCTTTTTCTTTGAATATACAACTTCTGAGATTGTGTATATGATTTATGCATTCAAACAAATTAGAAAAGGAAAACAGGTCCACAGTCGTCCGTTATCTGAAGCATCCACAAGACAACTAGGAATTCTGTGCTTAGTTTTCCCACCATAGGAAGATTTAGAAAAAAAATTAGAGGGATTCATATCAATGATTGACTTCTATAATCCAAAAGCCTGAGGAAACACAATGTCACGTGGGGTCACACAATGACTAAGACAGAATATGGAACTCTATTCAAGCATGCTTATGATAAGCAAAATGATGGAGGAGAGTGAGATGTGTACAGAGATTACGTAGAAAGTAGAATTTCTGTAAATCAAAGGGTAACCTAATTGAGCTCATAGGAATATTTTCCAAATAGAATGATCTCACAGAAAGTGAGCTTTTCTGCTGTAGGTTGAACTGATAGAAGAATTTCTTAAAATTTGAGATAACAATGTACTTGAAAATGCAGTAATGTAAAGAAATAAGGTGTGACATAAAAAATATATGAATAATAGGAATGCCATTTTCTTTGTTGTTGCAACATTTTTAAAAGTAAGGAGATGTTGTTAAGTGCCCTCGAGTCGTTTCCGACTCACAGCGACCCCATGCACAGCAGAACGAAACAGAAAAGTAAGGAGTAGAATATGAGATTTAACTCTGAGAAATAATCAAATTAATCTTACTTTTTCTTTCTTCATTTATCTTTTTTAAAGACATATTCTACCTATTGGTTTCATTGCAACTGGTAAATAAAAGTACAAACATTGGCCTCAAAATCGTGTCATATCAAAAGATAGCTCAATATTTCCAACCTGTCCTGAAACTTAAAGATATAGGTAACATATTTTCCATCATTAAAATGATAGTTATTTTGTTTATTACTTACCTCAAAACAATGTCCTGAGGATTAATGAGGAAAAGCACTTTACAGAAAAGAAATAATATAGAAATGAAATGATAAATTTATGGAGTGAGAAATACTTAATGGTACTATTTTTCTATTGGCTATAGAAGTCTTATCATTTTACACTAAAAATGAAATCAATATAACAACAATTTTACCATGTATCTTTCATTGAATACTAGCAATTGTATCAGTCTAGGAGGTAAGAGGACTGTCCTGTGAAAAGCACAAATTTACAATATATTTAATATGAGGAATATTCTTTTTAATAGAACTGAATCTGATCACATATGTTTTAAGTGGGTAATTTGAGTTATGTTGTACAACCTGGAAAAGGAATCTTTTTGAGTGTGCGTTCAATTTTAAGGTATTCATTTAGCGCCATCTTATGGTAAAACAAGCAAATACCACCTTATTTGAAATGAAGCAAAATCTCAAGGGAGAAAGAATACGCCATTTGGTTTTGTTTATGCTGTTAACCATCTCCATCTTATCAAAAAAAAAAAAAAAAGCCTAGAAAAAGAGCTGTAGTGCTTCGGAAACCCAAGGAGGGGTCGCTATGAGTCGGGGTCGACTCGACAGCACATAACAACAACAACAACAACCACGTACAACTAAGCCCAAGAACTTATTTATCCCCTTTGATAATGTATGTTTGAAGTCAATACCAAGTCAACCTAGCTGATAAGACCACAGGGAGCAAATAACATTGCACATTTCAGAACTGTTTAATATTCTGAGTATCATATATAAAAGTACTATTAAACATTCAAATGTTAAGTATTCAAAGTAGTGTTCTTTGTATAATTATTTCCAAAATGACAATAACTGTTGAAACGGTATTTTATAATCAGAGTGCCTTTTCTTATCTAACTAAAATAATCTGGGTATATAAATGAACATGTATGAGAGGATCAGAGCGTTTTATATTTGAAATATTGAGCACACGTGATATTGTACTTTGCTCACTAGATCATTTACATCTATTTTCAACAGCATAAAATTAAATTTTAAATCCAAATCTCTTCTTAATTTTCAATATCATCTCTCATATTGTGGTAGTGGTGGAATCATTCATATCATGGTCATATGAAATTATTTTAACTGTATTTAATGTTCTGCAGGTTAAAATTTTATTGCAAGATCAGAACTTGCAAATGAAAATGTGATAGTTATGTTTTTGTGTCAACTTGGCTGGGCCTGGTTGAGTGGCTGAGCAGCTGGTGGTAGTTATTCCCCATAATGAGACTGGCAATCACCTCCATGGTGGGATCTACCACAAGCAGCTGAGTAGCTTCCTTTGGGATGTAGTCTGCTTTTTGTATGTAAGGAGAAGACTTGGAAATGATCTCTAGCCTATGGCACCCTGAATGAACCCTGCATGTAGTCCTGTCGTTGTTCAGCAGCCTGCTATGCTCTACTGACCTTGGGACTTACAATGGACTTAAGTTAATGGCCTGCTGTGTGGTTTGGTAACATCAGGACTGTGCCTTTTTACTTGTCAACATTGGGACTTCTCAGCTTCAGCAGCCAGCAGCTGTCTGAGTAAAGAAACATCTCTAGCTCCAGTGGGCCAGGAGCAGGATGCAGAGCTGGACCCCAAGGATGAGGGTCTTTCACCCAGCCCCTAGAACCTGGCACTTTGAACTTGGACTTAAAGTCTCCAAATTGTGAGAGAATAAACTCCTGTTTGTTAAGGCCATCCCATTTGTGGTATATTCTCATCAGAGTGGCACTGGGTAACCAGACAGAAAATATCAAGTTGTTAAGGGAATGATCCTGGATATACACATAGAATTTTTTATTTTATGAAAAAAAAAAATTAAATCTTTTTATTTTTCAGAACTAAAACACTTCCAAAATTTAAATATACTACAAATAGGTGCAATCACTTTAAGGACTTCTCTCACTTTGTTGTTGTTGTTGTTATGTGCCGTCGAGTCAAACCTGACTCATAGCGACCCCTCCTTGGGTTTCCGAGGCAGTATCATTACGGAAGTAGGATTGCCCAACCTTCCTTCCGAGGAGTAGCTCTCACTTTAGAAAGTGCTAAATAAGCTGAAATTGTTGCCTTTAGTTGACAGTGTCAAATGAGAACTGTGGCCATTTAAATTGCATTGCTTTTACATATTGTTTCAAAAATGTCACCTGATTATTGATAAATATAAAATGCTTTCCAACATATTATCTCAAATTATATAATTTAGACACACCAATGAAAATCATGTTCTGATGGCACAATGCTTTTTTTGTTTTGTTTTGTTTTTAAATTTTATTTTATTTATTGTGATTTGGGTGAAGATTTACAGAGTGAATTCACTTTCCATACAGCAGTTCACATATACTTTGTCTCATGTCATTGACCACAGTTTACAATG
>NW_006922371.1:173659-195522 GCF_000298275.1 Orycteropus afer afer | reverse complement strand
TTGGGGTTTAGTCTACTTCTGTATCCTTCCCTTCAAGGCTCAGGGGTCCAAGATTATCTTCTGTGTCTGTGTCAATTGGTTTCCCTTGTCTTTGTTGAAGAGGGTCTGTGCAGTCCTTCTGCCTAGTCCGCCATCTTGCCAGAACTCTGGCACAATGCTTTTGAATGCTAACCAGAAAGTTGGTGATTCAAACCCACCAGCTACTCCATGGAAGGAAGATGGGGCAATCCGTAAAGATTTGGTGCATTGGCAACCCAATGGGGGTAGCACTCGATGGCAGTGGGTTTGGTTTTTTTTTTTTTTTTTTTATCAAATTCATGGGACAGAATCCCAGTTCACATTTTATCTTTTCCTTCCTCTATTGAACACCAAATACAATTTGCTTATTATATTTACCAGATATAAAATTACCAACAAACATAAGATAAGCATGAGCATAATTATAAATCTAACTCTTTGGTCTCAAACTATTATTAATTCTATAACTTCCTTCCGTTTAATAAAGTAGCTTGCTACAACCTCTTTGTTATTTTATAATTTTTGTTGCTATTTGCCGTCAAGTCGCCCCTGACTCATAGTGACCCCTCCTTGGGTTTCCGAGGCAGTATCAGTACAGAAGTAGGATTGCCCAACCTTCCTTCCGAGGAGTGGCTGGTTATTTTATAATACTTTTATATAAGTTTATTTTGATAGCCTTCAGAAGAAAAGGAGATCTGTACATGAGAAAAAAGAAAACAAAAAATGACCTAATAAATAAATATTCTAATGAACAAAGAAAAGAATGGATACAGTAGAGATGACCTAGTAAAAAATATTTTAATGAAGAAAGAAAAGAATGAATACAGTAGAGATGGATATTATCTAAAAATTAGGTAAGCATTATTGTTTTGGTCATGAGTGTCTATTATGGAAAATATATCGAGCCCAGGAATAGACACAATAAAACAAGTAGAAAATCTAATGAAATCTTGACACTTTTAAAAGTCTTAGTAGTTAAGAGTGGTGAGACCACACTTAAGATCAATCTACAAACTGTTTAGTTGCCTGTCACTCCCAGAAAACGTTTAATTTAATCACCATAGGTTTGGTTCAACAGGAGTCTGTCATGGGCAGCTACCAACGATGCAGTTATAAATGGAAAGTGTCCTGGATCTTCAGCCCTCAAAAAGAAGATGAAGAGCATCCAGAAGATCTGGCTACTGAGTAACATCAAGGAAGGAGAACTGGTAAACTTCTTAGATACATTGTTTTCTTAAGTAGATGTAAGAATGAAGGCAGTCTTAGTTAATGTTTTCTTTACTACAAGCAATATAAACTCAATTGAGTTACTTTAAACAAAGAAAGCCCTTCTGTTACATAGCTACAAGTATATAATTCTATTCAAAGAGTGGAACAAAAACCATACTTGTTATAGTCCATGATGAGATGAGGTATACAATTTGAAATTAAGTATTTGGAAAGTTGGAAAGCAATTTTATAAACAATTTTTATCTGCTAATTCTTCTCATAAAAATACATGGTTTTTGTATTAGTTTTCTATTGCTGATGTAATATATTACTTGGTGGCTTAATACAGAAGATATTTATTCTCTCCCAATTCTAGAGGCTAAAAGTCCATAATTAATTTAAACTTGGCCGAAATCAAGGTCTCATTCCCTCTGGGGACTCTAGGAGAAAAGCTATTCTTTGACTCTTCCTGTTTCTGATGTGTGTTAGCCTTCCCTGGCTTGTGTCATCATCACTTCAATCACATAGCCTCCTCCTCGTGTGTGTGTGTGTGTGTGTGTGTGTGTATAAGGATACTTGTTATTGCATTTAAGTTCCAATAGATGATAATGTAGGAAAATTTCCTCATCTCAAGATCATTAATGAAATCAAATCGGCAAAAAGCATTTTTCCAAATAAGGTAAATTTACAGGTTTCAGGGACTATGATCTAAATTCTTTGGGAGACATTTTCCAGTCTACCACAAGCTTGTATTTCCTATGTATTTCTTTTTGTTGATTTTATTGTAATTTTTCTAGTAATAATGTTTATTTGGTTTACAAAAGTATTGGTCTGCTATAGTTTTTGTGGTGGAAGAACTTCTCCTTCCCATTGATGGTCTGGAAAGCACAGGTTTAGTGACATGCTAGGGCTCTCTTTACATCCCTCTGAGTTCCCCAGTATCAGTGTCTGCTATGGATTGAATTATGTCCCCAAAAGATATGTGTTATAAATCCTAATCTCTATGCCTGTGGTTATAATCTCATTTGGGAATGGATTGTCTTTGTTATGTTAATGAGACATGATTAACATAGAGTGTATCTTGAGTCAATCTCTTTTGAGGTATAACGGAGATTAAACAAGTGAGCAGAGCAGAGATGGGGTAAGATAGATGCTAAGCCATTTGGGGATCTCCAAGGCACTGGGAAGCAGAAGTTGAAAAGACAAGGATTTTCCTCCAGAGCTGACAGAAAGAGAAAGCCTTCCCTTAGAGTTGGTGCTCTGAATTCAGACTTCTAGACTCCAAAATGGATAAAATAAATTTCTGTTTATTAAAGCCATCCACTTGTGGTATTTATTCAATAGCAGCACTACAAAACTAAGATAGAATTTGATACCAGGAGTGGGGTGCTGCTTGTGGTGTAGTGAATTAATAGTATGGTTCTCCTACCCATACTCTTTGTGATTTTTCACCAGATGACTGAGTGGAACTGTGAAAATGTAAAGTGCTTGTGGCCTACCAAGGTCATTTGAGAGGTTATTAGTAATAAGAATTAGGTATATGGCATCCTTGTGGAGGTGTGACCATGGAAATAAACTATATGGCTCTCTAATGTGGGGCTTGGTTGGTTTTGTCATTCAGCTAGGCTTAAAATGAGCTCTCCTAGACACAGAAGAGGGGATCTCACTGCTGTCCTTTTTTCAAGGAGAAAAGCCAAAGGTAGAGTGGAGCACATCCTTGGATGCAAGATCCCTGCACTGGACCTCCTTGATAGAGAGATTGCAGAGATGACCAGTTGAGACCACTGCTTGAGAAACAAGGGCAGCAGAATCAAGAGGCATGAGATAGAGAGATGGGCTTACTGGCCCATGGAGCAAGAACGCTGAGTGCCTTTGGGCAAGAGCCTTGTTGTTGGAGTGCAGTGTACCTAGGAGTACCTATCTGAAGAGCTAAAATAGCTTTGTATCACTTGCCAGAGCAGGGCAGAGGACAGGCCAAGAGGCCAATGGCCAAAGAAGTATGCCTGAGGACATAGCAGAGAGGAGTCTGTTCTAATCCAAGAATTGTATCCTGAGAGTTTTCCTGAACCTGAATTGTAGCCTGTTACTTCCCTAATAAGCCCTATAATCATGAGTATTGTCTGTGAGTTCTGTGTGGCCATTGTAGCAAATTATCAAACACAGCAGAGAAGTAGTGAGTGCCATGGGAGAGATAATTGGTATCAGAATTGGTAAAAAGGTTAGAGGGTGGTGGCATGTCTGGCCTCATATTCTGTTTCCCCCTTGTGAGGTTTGAGGAGATCAGAAAAAAGCCACCATCGTGCTCTTTTTTGCACAGCTCTAACAAATACCATGTTTACATGGTGCATGGAGCCAGAGCCACCCCCAGGCCACAGGCCACAGTAAGCCAGCTCTGGGACCAGCAGACAGTGGGTATTTGCCCCTGGGCCAGGCTAGATAAATGAGCAGGGCAAGGGAGACCAGGAAATTAGCAGAGCAGTGTAGAACAGCTAGGGGGGACAAACTTGTCAGTCAGTTTGTCTACTGTGATGGCTTGAGTGTTGCTGTGAGCCTGGAGGCTATGCCACTGGTATTTCAAATGCGAGCAGGATTACCCATGGTGGACAGGTTTCAGGGGAGCCTCTAGACCAAGACAGACTCAGAAGAAGGAGGAGGCCATCCACTTCTCAAAGAATTGTCCAATGAAAACCTTATGAATAGCAGTGAAACGTTGTGTGATATAGTGCTGGCAGATGAGCC
Organism: Orycteropus afer afer; assembly: GCF_000298275.1. NCBI lineage: Eukaryota > Metazoa > Chordata > Mammalia > Tubulidentata > Orycteropodidae > Orycteropus > Orycteropus afer. The sequence continues at coordinate 191,556 of NW_006922371.1, read as the reverse complement.
CCTGAAGGCACTCAAAACATGACTGGAGAAGATCAACCTTCTCAGAGTAGAGCTGAACTTAATGATATGAATAGAGGAAAGCTTTTGGAACCCCCATTTGCTGGTGTGGCATATCTCAAGATGAGAAGAAACAGCTGTAAACGTCCATTAACAATCAGAACATAGAATGTACAAAGTAGGAATCTAGGCAAATTAGAAGTTGTCAAAAATGAAATGGAACACATAAAGATAGGTATCCTAGGCATTAGTAAGCTGAAATGGACTGGTTTTGGCCATTGTGACTCAGACAACAAAATGATCTACTATGCTGGAATGACAAATTGAAGAGGAATGTGTAGCAGTAATCATCACAAAGACTGTTTCAAGATCTGTCCTAAACTACAACACTGTCAGTGATAAGATAATATCCATAGCCTACAAGGAAGACCAATTAATACTGCTATTATTCAAATTTAAATAGCAACCACCAAAGCCAAAAATGAAGAAATTGAAGATTTTTACCAACTTCTGCAGTTTGAAATTGACTGAACATGCAATCAAGATATTGGGATGCAAGATGACTGGAATGCAAAAGTTGGAAACAAAGAAGAATCATCAGTAGTTGGAAAATATGGCCTTGGTGATAGAAATTTTGCTGGAGATCACATGATAGAATTTTGCAAGACCAGTGACTTATTCATTGCAAATACCTTTTTCAACAACACTAACAGCAGCTATACATGTGGACTGCGCCAGACAGAGTATACAAGAATCAGATTGACTACATCTGTGGAAAGAGGCAATAGAGAAGCTCCATATCTTCAGCCAAAACAAGGCCAGGCGCTGACTGTGGAACAGACCATCAACTGCTCATATGCAAGTTCAAGTTGAAGCTAAAACAATTAAAAGAAATCCACAAGAGCCAAAATATGACCTTGATTATTTATTTAGAGACCATCTAAAGAATAGATTTGATGCATTGGACATCAATGACCAAAAACTAGAGGAACTGTGGGATGACATCAAGAACATTTCCATGAAGAAAGCAAGAGGTCATTAAAAAGACAGGAGCAATAGACTATGGGACACCAAAGGACCAACATTCAAACTGAGGAAATGCAGGACAAACAGGAGTGCATAATTATGAAGGACACAGGGGGAGGGTTGCAGGATAGGGAGGGGAGGAGACTGGGTTAGGGTAGGACATGGCGAATGGGGAATTAAACTAAATGTATGCATGACGTTGAATGTAAAACAAGCTCTTAAAATAAAAAACAAAAAACAAAAAAAAAATCAGATGAAAAAAAAGACAGGAAAGGAAGAAAAGAGTAAAAATGGGTGTCAAAAGAGACTCTGAAACATACCCTTGAGTGAAGAGTAGCTAAAGCAAATGGAAGAAATGACATCAAAGAGCTGAACAGAAGATTGCAAAGAGCAGCTTGAGAAGACAAAGTCAATTATTATAATGAAGTGTTCAAAGAATTGGAAAACCAGAAGAGAAGAATACGCTCAGCATTTCTTGAGATGAAAGAACTGAGGAAAAAAATTTAATCCTCAAAATTCAATATTGAAAGATCCCATGGGCAATATGTTGAATGATGAAGGAAACATCAAAAGAAGATGGATGGAATGTACAGAGTCACTATACCAAAAAAGAATTGCCAGATAATCATCCATTTCTGGAGGTAGCATATAATCAAGAACCAATGGTATCAAAGGAAGAAGTCAAAGCTGCACTGAAGGAATTGGCAAAAAACAAGGCTCTGGAAATTGACAGAATACCCATTGACATGTTTCAACAAACGGATGCTGCACTGGAGGCACTAACTCATCTATGCCAAGAGATTTGGAAGACAGCTACCTGGCCAACTGATTGGAAGAGATCCATATCTGTACCCATTCCAAAGAAAGGTGATCCCACAGAATGTGGAAATTAGAGAACAATATCTTTAATATCACATGCAAGTAAAATCTTGCTGAAGATAATAAAAAACACTTGCAGCAATATATTGAGAGAGAACTTCCAGAAGTGCAAGCTGGATTCAGAAGAGGACATAGAATGAGGGATATCATTGCTGATGTCAAATGGATCTTAGTTCAAAGCAAAGAATACCAGAAAGATGTTTACTTGTGTTTTATTGATTATGCAAAGACATTTGATTTTGTGGATCATAGCAAATTGAAGATAACATTGAGAAGAATGGAAATTATCATACTTAATTGTACTTATGAGGAACCTGTACATAAACTAAGAGGCTGTCATTCAAACAGAACAAGAGGATACTGCATGGTTTAAAATCAGGAAGGGAGTGTGTCAGGGTTGTATCCTTTTACCACACTTGTTCAATCTGTATGCTGAGCAAATAATCCAAGAAGCTGGACTATTTGAAGAAGAACATGGTACCAGGATTGGTAGAAGACTCAAGAACAACCCACAATACGCAGATGACACAACTTTGCTTGCTGAAAGTGAGTATCACTTGGAGCACTTGAACACTTACTAATGAAAACTAAAGACTAGAGTCTGCAGTATGGATTACACCTCAATATAAAGAAAAAAAAAATCCTCACAGTTGGACCTATAAGCAGCATCACAATAGATGGACAAAAGAGTGAATTTGTCAAAGACTTCATATTGCTTTGTTCTACAATCAGTCCCAATGGAAGCAGCAGTCAAGACATCAAAAGTATTGCATTGGGCAAATCTGTTGCAAAAGACCTCTTTCAAGTGCTAAAGAGCAAAGATGTCTCCTTGAAAAATAAAGTGCACCTGACCCAAGCCATGGTATTTTTCAATCGCCTCATATGCATGTGATAGCTGGACAATGAATATGGAAGACCGAAGAAGAGTCAGTGCTTTTGAGCTGTGGTGTTGACAAAGAATGCTGAAAGTACTGTTGATTGCTAAAAGAACTAACAAGTCTGTCCTGGAAGAAATGCAGCTGGAATGCTCCTCGGAAGCGAGAATGGCCAGACTTCGTCTCACCTATTTTGGTCGTGTTGTCAGAAGGGACCATTCCTTGCAAAAGAATATCATGCTTGGTAAAGTAGAGGATCAATGAAAAAGGGGAAGGTCCTCAACAAGATGGATTGACACAGTGGCTGCAACAATTGGCTCAGGCATAACAAGGATCATGGGACTGGCACAGGACTGGGCAATGTTTAGTTCTGTTGTACACAGGGTCACTGTAAGTTAGAGACAACTTGATGGCACCTAACAATATAAAAACAACAACAAAGGATGAAATGTTATGGATTGAATTGTGTCTCCAAAAAATGAATGTTGTAAATCCTAACCTCTATGCCTATGGTTATAATCCCATTTGGGAATGGGTTGTCTTTGTTGTGTTAATGAGAGAGAATTAATGTAGGGTATATCTTTTGAGATGTATAAGAGATTACAGAAGCAAACAAGAGAAGCAAAGATGGAGAAGAGAAATGCCAAGCCACATGAATATTACCTAGGAACAGAAGTTTAGAAGGGACAAGGACTTCCCCTCAGAGCCAGCAGAGAGAGAAAAGCCTTCCCCTAGAGCCAGCACTCTGAATTCAGATTTCTAGCATCCGAAACTGTGAGAAAATAAATTTACGTTTGTTAAAACCACCCACTTGTGGTATTTCTGTTGTAGCAGCACTAGATTCGTAAGACAATGTCCATGTGCTTCGATTCCCAACAAGCCCCTCCAGGCACCCTCTGTGAAGGAGGGCCTTGAGCTAGTGGGATATCTCTGGCAGCATAAGCAGAGAACAGTAGAGCTTGGGAGTTTACAACTACCACCACCTCCCAAGATGGCAGCAAGCCAATGACTTCCTCATATAGGAATATGAAACCTACTCCCTTGCCTTGAGTGAGGAGAGAGAGTGAGGTGTAACTTTAACTTCTGGAGTTCCCCTGTAGATCCTACTGTCATCGCTCTTGCTTGAAATAGCACCCTTGCTTCTTTCTTTCCCTCTCCTGCTTCCTTCCCTCCCTTGCAGTTTGTCTGGGAGCACTTCCTTGATAAACTACTTACACGTGAATCCCTCACTTAATGTCTCCTTATTTTGAAGAAACTGACCTAATACAAAGGGTATGTCACAGATAATAACATAATGTCCTCTTAGAATGGGGAACCCAACCTAAGAATAAAGGTATCTATCTAATCATATCTAATGGCAAACATGAGCAGTGAACTTTATCTCAAAACTGGAACCAGGTTACCTAGTTCTCTGGGTGTCTGGAGCTTCATGAACTGCTAGCTCTGCTTCTCCCTGCCTATTTTATTATTGTCTCTGCACAGATCAATCTCTACTTTACTGGTAATTACTCTAAATCTAACTTTTGGTCTCAATTTTTGGTTAATTTTATGATTTCCTTCCATTTAATATAAGAATTTCTACAATCTATACATGAATTTTATAATAGTTTTATATAAAAGAAGTTTATTATAATAAACTTTAATGGAAAAGAAGCATCACTCCACAGTTTAAGAAAATATAAAACTCTTTATTGTGATAAACCAGAACATCTCTTAGTCCCACTCAAGTGTGGAATAAAACAGGATCTTATTGAAACAAATTATTTTGGAGGAAAGTGGTAATAATATTGAGTAAAATCTGTAGGATTATATAGTACAACATGATTGCCAACTCCTACACCTTGAAGAAGGATCTTCTCTTTTAAGAAAAGAGGTGAATGATATGGGCAGGAATCATTAAGTTTATACTACAGGGAATATCCGGAGGAAGGCAGGGAAACTTTATTCTTGGGCCTTGGGGAATAAATTGTAAGTAACCCTGATTGACAGGGAGGCATATCCTTGGCCAATTTTGTATTTGTCTTTGAATACAGACAGACTTAAACTGAATGTGATGTAAGGAAAGATTATTAATAATTTGATCATTTACTAATGAGTCACATCTTAATTTAGTCATTAAGAGCTCTGTTATAACAATTTAAGAAAACTTTTGTGTTAATTATGATTAAACAGTTATTATCAACTTTTTTATAGGATAGCTATCATTTACTGGATACCTATTAAATAGCAAAGGAGCTCTGGTAGGGCAGTGCCTCAGGCATTTGAGTACTAACCTGAAGGTTGACAGTTCAAACCCACTAGTTGTTCCATGGGAGGAAGATGGGGCAATCTACTTTCGTAAGGATTTACTACCTCAGAAACCCAATGGGGGTCACTATGAACTGACTCAATGACAGTGGGTTTAGATTTTTGGTGATTAAATAGCAAGCATTTAAAATCTCTACATGTATTTTTTTTCACTTGTCATATTGATCCTATGATATATATGCTATCTTCATTTTAAAGATTCTAAATTTAAGACTCAAAGAATAGTAACTCAGTCAACGTCATATGGCTAGGAATCTATACAGAAATCCCAGATATTTGCTACCAACCAAACCCAAGTCATTTCTACCCTGCCACGCCTTCTTAACCACTCTTCTTCTTTGTCAACAATTCTTTCTTTCCTCGAATGTGTCAACCAGTTAGCCATTGTTCATTCCACACATCAGCTATCTCAGCTTCACTTCCTTGTTTTTTATAAGTCTAGGGGCCTATGGTGCTATTCAAAGAGATTCATAAAGAGTAAAGAGCATGTCATGTGTGCACCTAGTTTCATCTCGCACCCTGCCACTGTCTCACACATTTTTTGTGAAGGTTATGGAATCTATCTGGTTCCACATAAGCACATTCAAGTAAACCTAAGTGTTCCCATCTCTGAAATAAATTAAACACAATATGGCAATAAACAACACTCTCACTCCATTGTGGCTATTTCATTTAAAAAAAAAAAAAAGTTTTAGCTGGATATAACTTAAACCACTGAAAAAAATTAAAGATGGGGAATAATTTTTTATTGTCCTTGGTGAAAATGGGAAATTAAATACAACTTTGTCCCACTGAAGCTCTATATTAGGGATTAGTGCATAAGACAATGTAATACACAAACTACTACCTTATGAAAAATCAGCAAAGTAACAATCTGTATTTTAAACTTTAAAAATTTTTTTATATATAGTATAAATTAAGCAAAATTATTACAAAACATAACTACAACCTGCATCATGATTTAGTTTTATTTGTATTTCACCTGGTGAATTTGGACCTCATTTAAAGGTACCAGAACACCATGCATCTGTTATTCCATACACCTTCATGATTGCATTAGGTACAGATAGTCCCCAACTTATAATATATTCAAGTTATGATAAAATGCACTTACAACTGTCTGTTTGTTTTGTGTATCTTATTGTTAGTAGTATGTACTACATATAATGTTGCAGCATTTAATTTGTTGATGTTATCATTCTCAAATACTCACTGGCAGATTTTCATTGTTATGATTTACTGCTATGCTTACTGTACAGCAGGCTATGAAAACTAAAAAAAAAAAAATTTTGACTTACATCAGAACTCACTAAATGATAAGTTGTCGGAACAGAACCATGTTGTAAGTCAGGGACCACCTGTACTATGATGCAGGAATTGTGTTAGATTCTGAGGATACATGAAAAATCCATGGATCCTGCTCTCAGGAGGGAACCTACAATTTTGTATATAATGTAATATGTTACATTGTCATTTACTTACATACATTTACTGAGTGCATTCTTCCAAAAACTGAAGATAAAAGGTGAAAGAGAGCAAAAAAATAAGATAAGCTTTCTGCTTTAATGATATATACTGTGTAGTAAGGAAGATGGATATTAATACAATAATCATACAAATAAATACCTATGAATCAAGGCTACAAAAGAGAGTGTTATGTGAGTGTGTGTGTGTGTGTGATAGGGCAAGTTGATTACTGAGAGCAGGAAAGACTTCACTGACCAAAGATTAGCTGAGATAGATGACAAAGCAAGGGTAAACTAAATGAAGTGAAAGGGGTCCACGTGCATTTGTAGAGTAAGGGCATGTGTCAAGGTCCTGTGAACAAGTATTTGAGAAACTGAATAAGTGTAGAGTGGCTGGAGAGTAATGAATGGGTGAAAGAAACATTTTAGTTAAGGCTGGTAATTTAGCTCTAGTGGTGTAATTCCTAAGGCATTTGACTGCTAACCAGAAGGTTGGTGGTTCAATCCCACCAGCCACTCTGCAGAAGGAAGATGAGGCAATCTACGTGGGTAAAAATTTACCTCCTCAGAAACTCAATGGTGGTCGCTATGAGTTGGAATCTACTTGAAGACAGTGAGTTTGTTTTTCTCCTGTTGTTTGTTTGAGTAAATGAATGAATATATTTAGATGTATCATCTAGAAGAGCTGAACTATAAAATGCATAGAGGAAAATGGATGTAGAAAATAAGAAGGGACGCAAGCACAAACAAAAAGAGTTTGAATTTCCTCCACTAGGCAGTGGGAAGTCAAAGAAATTTTTAAGGCACAAAAATAACTAGATGGACTTTGGTTTTCTCAATATTAGCAAACAAGAGGATGAATACAAGAAGATTAGAAAGTTGAGGAACAGATACATTCAAGAGGCAAATGCAATAACCCAGGCACTGCAGTGGTAAATGAGAATGTAACAGATTCTAAAAATAATAAATGGGTGGAATTGACATGACAAGATTTGGTGATGTTAAAGAAAATGTCTACCTCCTTCATTTAATCTTAACTCCTAACCCTTCCCAGAAAATAGGAACTCAAGTGATAAACAATTCTGGGAAAAGTTTAAATAATTAGATAAGACATAATGACATATAGAATGCAGACACTCAAATTTAATACACCAAGCCAAACTTCTGCTTCCCAACAACCAGTCCTTTTAAATTTCCCTTTTAGAAACTACCACCACAATATTGTACATAAACTCATCAAAATTGTACTGTGAGGCACTCATCTTTTCAGAGTGGTGATCTGTGTTCAAGAACAGTTTTTTTTTTTTTTTTTTTTTCTGTCCAGTCAAATCATTTAACTCTAATTATCTTAATGACCAGATTTTTTTGGACAGGAACCAAATAAATGTATATGAGGGGAGCAAAGCGAGAAATAAGTATGAGGTCAGGGATGAATGAGGTTTTTAGACGAACTAGATGGTGATTCTTTTATTTAAGATAAAGACAAAAAACACAACAGATAAAATAGACTTGCAGGTATTGATAATACATGTAATTTCAGACTTTGTTAATTTTGAAATGTCAAGAATGCATTAGAGATGTTCTAGATACACAGATAAAAACTCAACAGAAGGCAGGGCCAGAGATAAATCTTTGGATGTCATCTCCAAAGAGTTTGAGCTCTCATACTGGAATATGCATAAAACTAAAGTCATTGCTGAAGAGTTGATTTTGACTGATAGCAACCCCATAGGACACAGTAGAATTGCACCACAGGGTTTTCAAGGTGGCTTTCAGAAAAAGACTGCCATGTCCTTCTCCTGTAGAGCAGCCAATGGGTATGAACTCCCTACCTTTAGGTTAGCCACTGAACACTTAACCACTGTGCCACCAGGACTCCTTGAAATATGCATAATATGAGTAAATTCAGCAGTAGATCAAGTTCACACTATGTCACAGGAGATACAAAGTATATTCTCTCAGAGCTTCCATTTTACTCTATGGCAAGAAATGTATTTCCAATTGAAAACTAAATTCACGGGAGCTATTTCATGCTGAAAGAATTCACTTTGCAATGAAAAAAGGTTAAGGGAATGATTCTCAGAAAACGGAGACAAAGAAAATCTTTAGGGAGAAAGGAAGCTGAGGTAAACTGAAAATAATCATATGGTAGTTAGTTGAGAAATTTTATGAACAGGAAAGCTGATATCAATTTCTAGTTACTGACAACAGTATGATACCATTAATGGTGTATGATACCATTAAGTGACATCTACTACATCAACAATCAACAGCCCTGGAAGTAGCAGTCAAGAGAAATCAGATGTCATACTGCACTGGGCAAATCTGCTGCAAAAGACCTCTTTAAAGTGTTAAGAAGAAAATATGTCACTCTGAAGACTAAGGTGCACCTAGCCCAAACCATGGTATTTTCAATGTCTTCATGTACATGTGAAAGCTAGACAATGAATAAAGAAGACTGAGGAAGGATTGATGCCTTTGAATTGTGGTGTTGGCGAAGAATACTGAAATTACCATGGACTGCCAGAAGAACTAGCAAATCTGTCCCAGAAGAAGTACTGCCAGAATGTTTCTTGGAAATGAGAATAGCCAGACTTTGTCTCACCTACTATGGTCATGTTGTCAGAAGAGACAATTCCTTGGAGAAGGACATCATGCTTCATAAAGTAGAGGGTCAGTGAAGAAGGGGAAGACCCTCAGTAAGGTGGATTGACACAATGGCTTTGATAATGGCCTCAAGCAAGGCAAAGATTGTGAGGCTGGGGGAGGACCGAACAGTGTTTCATTCTGTTGTACATAGAGTTGCTATGAGTTGGGGTTGACTTGATGGCACCTAACAACACCAAAACTTTTGTAAGTCTGCTGCACCCATAAAGTTATGCTTAGGGGAAGTTTGGAGATAAGAGTTACTCTTCTACATCTCAAGTGAAATTTTTCTGAATAGGGGTGGATGGTATTGCAAGGACAGTGAAATAGACTAGGATAGTGCAAGAATAGTGAAGTAGACTGCATCAGAAGAAGCAGGAACTCAAAGTCAGAGGAGAATAGGAATAGCTTATACTATACTCCTTTCACTCACCCCCCATACACCTAACTGTCAATTCCTGTAGAGATAAGAGTACACTGAATGAGATTTTAAGCAAAACAAAAACAAACCAAAAAACCCCCAAAAGACAGACTACCTCATCTGACATGTTAGAGTTTAGTTTACATATACTTTTTTTAAAAAGGAAACAATGTTGGATATATTGATTAGAGTATAAAATCTACTGGAATTAAAACAAAACCCAGAACACCAAAGTAATATTGTGTTTAGGTAAATAACTTCAAGTTATTTTCCCAGAACCCCCCAAAACACAATTTCACTCTCCCATGCTGTCAAAGCAGATTTTTTTTTTTTTAATTGTGATTTGGATGAAAGTTTACAGAGCAAATTCACTTTCCATACGGCAGTTCACATACACTTTGTCTCATTACATTGACTACAATTTCCCACAATGCAACATCTCCCCTCCCACTTCCTCCCCATAGTTACTCATCTCTGTGTCCTTGCCTCCATGTACTCCTGCCCCCTGAGCTATGTCCCTGTGCATACCCAGCCCTTCTATTCTCCCATGATTCTTCTCTCTAAGGAGTGTATCTAACTAATGTAAATGATCAGTTCATATGCCTGTCTTTTGTTTGGCTGGAAGCCAAAGGAGTGGGTTCAAGTCCTGACCTGAAGGTCAGCTAGGAGCCATAGTCTCAGTGGTTCCATCAGGCTCTATCAAACCAGCAAACTTGGTCCCTTTCTTTTTTCAAAATGATTTTGTTTTGTTCCGCATTGTTCTCCCATTCTATTCAGGATCTCCTACATAGATTCCCCACCCCCCTGAGTGGTTGACAATGGTAGCCAGGCACCATCTAGTTCTTCTGGTCTCATAGTCGTATAGGCTGAAGATCTCAGTGTACCAGTCACTTGGACTAATTTTTTCCATGAATCTTTAGTTTTCTTCATTCTTCTCTGCTCTGGATGAGGAGAGACACATTATTGCATCTGAATGGCTGCTTGCACGCTTTTAAGATCCCAATCACTACTCGCCAAAGTAGAAGGTGGAACAATGTTTTGTGTAGTATGTTATGCCAATTGAGTTTGGTGTTCCCTGCGACAATGGTCCTGAGCCCACAGGTCCAACTACTCACTCCCTCTGGGTAGTTGGCTGTGCCCAAGAAGTGACTACAGTCTTGTGCTTTGTCAGTTCTACTATACACCTGGGAATTCTTACAGAATATACAAATACACTTGTAGAAATATTGTCTGCCAACCCTATACATGGTCTTGGACACACTCCCTCACGTGAAGTAGCTTTTCAAGTTTAAAAAGCAACTGAAAATGGAGACAGGAGATGTGATGGGACATTGTGAAATCTTGAAAGCATATAATGTGAATAAAAAGTCAAGGACAATGTCCAGTAAATTTCACATTTAAAGGGTGACTTTCCAGAGGTGCTTAAACAAAACAAAGAATTCAGAGAATCCTGAGAGAGACATGATACAAAAACAAAAGACTGAAAATGTTTCCGATGGGAGGCCCTGGGCAACAGTGTCAAATTTGCTAAAAAGGTCAATGGAATTATAATGAGGCCTTCCTTTGGGCAAACAGAGTTCAATAGTGATTTTTACAAAAACATTTTAGTAGAACTAAATTGTGGTGGAGTAAATTGTAAATAGAAGTTTTTGTTGTTGTTGTTGTTTTTAATGAGGTAGGAAATATAGATTACTCTCTTGGAAGGGAAGAAAAAAGTAGGTGCAGCTGAAAAAGAAAAAGTAGGATTGAATGAAACCTTTTTGAGAGTGGAGAAACCTTGGATGTATTAGTAGACCAGGGAAAACCAGCAGAGAAAGGAGTGGTTGAGAATTTAAGGAATAGAAGATATTTGACAACACAAGTTACCAACAGAATCGAGGACATGGAACAGGAGCACAAGTGAAGGGTTGTCACAGACAGGAGAAGCACTGCTTTCCTTCTGTATTAGTAAAGAAGGATTGAGGGAGGTTGGAAAGCTAAGTAGCCATGGAGAAACTGTGAGGCCTCAGTCTTCTCTAGAATTCTGAGGTTATCTGCTGACAGCTGGAGGCACAGGCTTGGGCTCAGACATGAAGAAGTAATAACTTTGTAAAATTCTGTAGGAAAGAGGATCAACTAGAGAAAAGTAAAAAAGCCAGTGAGCATGATATAAATGTACTAAACGCTACTGAATTGTATACTTTAAAATAGTTAATTTTATGTTATGTATATTTTACTTCAATCAAAGAAGTAATATATCAGTAAGCAAATGTGAGAGAGAGTAAAGCACATAACCAAGTTAGTATGAGGCAGTAGAAAAATAAGAGTAAAGAAAAAAAAAAGTGAATTCTCAAAGACCATGACCTATTCTGCCAAATGTGTTATGGCTCTGTTTTTACTCTACTGACCTGAAACAAAATTAAAACCAGAATATGAGTTTATCTTTAAAGACAGAATGAGAGAAAAAGCAGCGTTGTAGGCAAAATTATAAAATGTGAAAAAAGGAAAAAATGTAGTTGGATATTATGCTTCTAATCAGAGGGAAAAAAGACAGGTCTGTTAAATGAAAATAATCGGTTGTGTTCCTTTGAGAATGAGAAGAATTCATTTGACTTATTCCCAAGGATGTCAAGATAATGATGAAATACTCCTTTTGTCTGATTATTTGAAAAATAATGACATGCCCAGGTTGATATAAAAGTTGAGGATTTCCTCTGAGACAGCTCTGGCAGATTTGTGGATGTGGGATGTTCTACAGTAATATGAGTCATCTGTTTTTCCTGAGACGTGAAATTCCAAGACTGTAAAGGAAAATAGGATGCATCTTTGCATGTCAATATCTTCTTGACATGGTAAATCTCTTAGAGGTAAGAAGCCTTTCATCTTAAATCGTCCTTTTGTGGTCTTGTGTAGAGAAAGCCCATCCTTGCTTCCTTGTAGAGAGAGCAAAAAGGCAGAAGTCTTCAATGTTTCCCTTTATCTTTGGCTAATGCTCTGCTATAAACACTCAACCCTGAAAAATGTCATTGTTGAGATAGTTTCTGTTCTAGAGGAGATGATAGTGAAGTACATTTGTGGTACAGTCAATTTACTTAATATGGTCTTTCTAGCAACAGTCTTTCAATATCCAGCCACTGACATTGAGCTGATCCTGACTCAGAGTGACCCTATGGGACAAGGTAGAACTGCCCCATAAGGTTTCCAAGGCTGTAAATCTTTATGTAAGCAGACTGCCTCATCTTTCTCCCATGGAGTGACAGGTGGGTTCAAACCGCCAACATTTTCGCTTGCAGTCCAATGCTTTAACCACTGCTGCACCAGAGTGCCTTAGTCTTGTAATACTCCCATCAAAAGATGAGGCAGGACTATGCAAATAAGACTCTTGTGGCCCACCAAGGGGACTGGATTGCATTATGGTAGTTCAAACAAATATATTGGTATGCTGTGCGGTACCAAAAACCAAAAAACAAACTCACTGCTGTCAAGTCAATTGTAACTCATAACAAATCCTCCTTGGGTTTCCAAGGTGGCATCTCTACAGAAGTCGATTGCCTCAGTCTTCCTTCTGAGGAATGGCTAGTAGGTTTGCACGGCCAGCCATCTGGTCAGCAGTCAAATGCCTTAGGCGCTGTGCCACCAGAGCTCCCATGCTCTGGGGTAGGACCATGCAAATATGGTGTATGGATGGGATTGGTCACTTTTCTCATCCTGCTAGGCTTTGTTGTGTTGTTAGGTGAAGTCAAGTTGTTTCTGACCCATAATTACCTAATGCAGTACATAAGAAAACACTGCCTGGTCCTGTGCTATACTCACAATCATTGTTGCACTTTACATTGTTGCAGCCATTGTGTCAATCATTCTCACCAAAGGTCTACTTTTTTTAAAAAAAAAAAAAGAAAGAAAGAAAGAAACCAAACATGATATCCTTCTTCAGGAACTGATCACTCCTGATAACATGATCAAAATATGCTTCTAAAGAGCATTCCTACTGTGCTTCTTCTAAGACAGATTTGTTTGTTCTTCTGTCAGTCTACTGTATATTTAATATTCTCTGCCAACACCATAATTCAGGTGCACCAATTCTTCTTCAGCCTTGGTTCATCATTATCCAGCTTTTACAAGCATATGTAGCAAATGAAAATATGATGGCTTGGGTCAGGTGTACCTTAGTCTTCAAGGTGACATCTTTGCTTGATAACACTTTTAAAATGGCTTTAAAGAGACCCAATTGCAAAGAAGAGAAGGGACTTGATGACCACCAAGAAAAGACTGCCAGTACTGGACCTCATCTTTTGGACTCAGAGACCCTGCACTGAGAACCTCCAGGACCCAGGACATGGAGAGCTGTAACACTGGAGATGGCAAGAGACAATGAGAAGACCAGATTTCTGGTAAGATGGCAGAAGAGGCAGACAAGCTACACAGATCCTCTTCAACAAAGAAAAGAGAAACCAATTAACACAGATAGAGAAGATAATCCTGGAGCCATGCACTTTCAAAGGAAGGATAGAGAAGTGGATTAAATACCAACTAGTAGAAGAACCTGAATGAAAACAGTGAGTAAGCAGACAAACAGAGCTTCGGACTGTCAGCTATCCTGACAGCATTGTCAGGCTGAATATTACCAAGTGGTGTTAGGCCCTGAGAATTAACTTAAAAATTGGCCCTTCTCTCCAAGGGCTACATGGATGAATGAGCTGATGGCTGATGATTAAAAAGGGAAACAGTAAGGAAGGAGAAAACTGAGGTGTGGACTTCCAGCTGTCCAGAAGGTGCAACTATTTGAATATTTACAAGCAGTGGCCATTATGGATATTTAAAGTGACAGCATTCTCATTCAGATCTCAGAGACCTAAGAATAGGCTCCGCTTGCCAAAGACAGCATGGACATATGGGAGGCTGACAACTGTAAAGGAGACAGGTGGTGAATGCATAAGTGCTGTCAACTAGAGAATAGAGGAGCACAGTACCCTGCTTACTCAGATACATCCAAACAAAACAAAGAAAATGAAAATCTTGGACAAATCAGTGAAACATACAATCATCAATTAAATATAAACATAAAAATGTCACAATGTTTTGGAAACAACAGACCATCACAGTCCACAAAAAGAAGCAACATAAAGCAGGAGAAACAAGGGAGCAGAGTACAGACCCAAAACTTCTGAGGAAGAAGCAGCATTGGAACTCCCTGATAAGGAAATCAAAAGAATTATATTTAGGTAGCTTCAACAGATTGAGAGACAGATCAAGGAAAACACTGACTAAAATTGAGGAAAACACAGAGAAAACCCTAGAACAATTTCAGAAAGACAATACAAGACAAAATGACAAAAATAAATGAAAAATTAGAAATGATACAAAATCTACAGATAGAAATCCAGAAGATCAATACTTAATTCTCAGAAATAGACAACATATGGAAAGGGCAAAGGAGTAGAATTGAATTGATGGAAGACAGGATTAGTGAAACTGAAGACAAATAACTCAATATCTTTGGAAAGGGATCAATCAGAAAAAAAGATCAAAATAAAATGAAGAAAGCCTAAGGTTTCTGTATTATACTATCAAAAGGAATAACCTACATTTAATCAGAATTCCAGAACAGGATGACACAAATAAAACCACAGAGAAATTTGTTGAAGATTTGTTGGAAGAGAAATTCCCTGATATGATGAAAGACAAGAACATATCCATTCAAGAAGTCCAACGAACCCCAAACAAGATAGGACCCAAAAGAACATCACCAAGGCATATCATTATCAAACTCAAAAACCAAAGACAAAGAAAGAATACTGATAGCAGCATGGGAAAATTCAAAAGTTACCTACAAAGAGCAACCAATAAGACTAAGCTCTGACTTTTCAGCAGAAACCATCAGGCACAAAGGCAATGGGATGTTATATATAAAACTCAGAAAGAAAAAAATTTCCAACCAAGAATTATATACCTAGCAAAATTTTTCCTCAAATATGATGGTAAAATTAGGACATTTCCAGATAAGCAGAAATTAAAGGAATTTGTTAAAACCAGGCCAACTTTACAAAAGATACTAAAGGCATTCTTTTGAACAGAGAGCCAACAACAGCAAACAACAACTGACCATTAACACCCTTGATGACATAACCCAGAAACCAACCCAAATATGGAAGTATCCAAAGTAAATACACCTACAAGATTGTAAACAGACAACCAGAGACATCAATTGGCAAATGATGACAACTACAAACCAAAAAGGGGGAAAAAGGTGTGGTTACAGAACTTCTAAATGGTGAGGAAGTCAAGAATATCGCAAGATAGAACAGACTGTTTTAAACTTGGGAAGAAAATTATAAATCACAGGGTAACCTCAAAGAAAAAATGATAAACTTTCACATCAAAATAAAAAACAGGAAAAGCACAAATATTTAGCAAATACTAAAATAATATTAATGAAGGAAGTGATAACATGATTCATAAACAAAACAAGCTCAGCACAAAAACTATATGGAAGAAAGAAATAGTAACATCATGAAAAAACACATAACAAAATGACAGCAACAAATTCATACTTTTTGATAATTACACTGAATGTCAATGGAGTAAATGCTTCACTCAAGAGACAGAGAGTTGAAGACTGGTAAGAAAACATCACCCATCAATATACTGTCACAAGAGACACACCTTAGAGACAAAGGCACAAATAGACTAAAAATCAAAGGTTGGAAAAAGCTATCTAAGGCAAATGGTGACCATAAAAGAGCAGGAGTAGTAATATTAATCTCTGATCAAATTGACTTTAAGACAAAAATCACCATAGAGACAAGGAAGGACATAATATAATGATTAAAGGATTAATTGGGCAAGAGGGTATAACCATAATAAATATCTATGCATCCAGTGAAAGAGCCTTAAACTACATTAATCAGACTTTAACAGAATTGAAAAGACAAATAGATGACTTCACAGTCATAGTAGGAGATTTTAAAACATCACTTTCAATGAAACATAGAACTGGAAAGAAACTCAACAAAGACGTGGAAGAACTAAACAATACAATTCACCAACTCGGCCTTATAGACATCTACAGAGCACTTCACCTAAAAACAGCACAATATACATTCCTTTCTAATCCACACGGAACATTCTCCAGGATAGACTATATGTTAGGCCACAAAGCAAGCCTTAAAATTTTTTTAAAACATTGAAATACTGAAAAGCATTGTCTCAGATCACAATGGTATAAAATTAGAAATGAACAATAGGAAGATGAATGGAAAAAGAGCAAACACATGGAACCTGAGTAATACCCTCCTTGAAAATAATTGGGCAATAAAACAAATAAAAAATGAAATTAAAACATTCCTTGAAACAAACAAGAATGGAAACACAACATACCAAAATATTTGGGACACAGCAAAAACAGTGATCAGAGGTCAATTCATAGCAATAAATGCACACATCAGAAAAGAAGAAAGAACCAAAATCAACACCTTAACCGAAAATCTCCAAAAATTACATAAAGAGCAACAACAACAACAAAAAAGCCTACAATCACCAGAAGAAAAGAAATAATATTTGAGCAGAAATAAATGAAACAGAAAATAGAAAGACAATAGAAAAAATCAACAAGACTAGAAGTTGGTTTTTTTAAAAGATTAATAAAATTGACAAACCACTGGCAAATTTCACAAAAGAAAAGAGGGAGAGAATACAAATAACACAAATAAGAAACAAATGAGGCAACATCACAAGAGAACAAACAGAAATTGTTCTCAATGGAAATTAAAAGGATACTATGAAGAACTATATTGGAAGATATTTGAAAATCTAGAGTAAATGGACAGATTTCTAGAAACCCAGCACTTACCTAAACTAACACAGACTGAGGTGGAAAATTTGAATGGACCCATAACAAAAGAAGAAATTGAACAGGTCATAAAAAAATTACCAACAAAAAAAAAGCCCTGACCCAGAGGGTTTCACTGGAGAATTCTACCAAATATTCAAAGAAGAACTGACACCAATCCTACTCAAACTATTCCAGAACATAGAAAAAGATGGAATCCTCCCAAATTCATTTTATGAAGCAAACATAACCTTGATACCACAACCAGACAAAGAAATCACTAAAAAAGGAAAACTACAGACCAATATCCCTCATGAATATAGATGCAAAAATCTTCAACAAAATCCTAGCCAATAGACTCCAACAACATATCAAAAAACAGTACATTATGACCAAGTGGGGTTCATATCAGGTATGCAAGGATGGTTCAACATTAGAAAAACAATCAATGTCATCCATCACATAAATAAAGG